>NC_067483.1:20791556-21006556 GCF_947179515.1 Apodemus sylvaticus | reverse complement strand
GATTCATCTCAAAGTAAATTGATTTCAGAGAAATGATTCATTTCTTCTAAAATACTTTGGAGTGCACATTTCTCTCCAACATACACAACCTTTTGGCACAATATTTCAGGATAACTCCTAAGTTAATAGAATTCATCAGAACATTTGTCTGTGTCTGAACTCTGCACTTCTACCCTTCCTAGGCAGTCATACCTCAGTGCACAACCTTTAGCCAGGAGCAACATTTCATAAACCCTTCCCTCACCCCACCCCCTCTCTCCCACATTTCTGCTTTGTTCTTTTTTGTAACATTTAAAATATAAGTTCTACATTATATATTGCTTCTGTATCCTCTTTCTACTCATGTATGACATAGTTGGAAGTTGCTTGTAGATTATTCCATGAACTAATCCAACCATTGACAAATACCTTTGTCAGCTTTACCTTTTAGTGGCAACCATATTTACTTGGTGCTTATCTAATGAATGCTGATCTGCCATCCATAATGTGTGTCCTCTTCTAGTACTAGAATTTTGCCTTTTTGCATATACTTTGTTAGTGAGGAGACATCAGGAAGAATTAGTTATTTCTAGGGTTTTGTATAGATTTGCATTCCTCCCTTGAAATGTGTTAATGGCTGGTTTCCATACAAGCAATGTATGACCATTGTATACTTTTGGGTTTGCCGTTGCCTGGCCTAACCATATGCTGTCTAGCAATTACTTCACAGTTGCTCCTTCATTAAAATCTTTGTATCACCAAAACATTTTTTTTATAACTTGAGACCCTCAACTTTTCATAACTCTAAATTTTATAACCATTGTTTCCTATTTTATAGGATTTCACTTTCCTATAATATGAACAAAATTATTTAAAGTAAGAAACACTTGTTGAGGATACATATTCTTTTTTTTATAAGTATAATGGTGAAGAGATATCTAGTTGGATAATAAAACCAGATCACTTTGAAAATATGTTATTTATTTAATTAAACATCCTTTTCTAAAATTTTGGCTGATAATATATATTCTCTAAGCCAAATTAGAAAGCAATACATTATAAAGCGTCATAGTAAAACAGACATGTTTTGTCAATAATCACTTTCCAGGTAACAGAATCCAATGTGCTTGCTATAAAAAATGCCAAGTCTCATAGGTGGATGTTATTTTCTTTGAATGTGTTTACATAAGGACCCCGAGAAGACCACAAACATGCTGCTTAAATCCTATAGAGAAACTTTAGTATAACAAATGTTGCAATATGAAATAGAATATCATTTAGTTATACTTTGTACTTCCCCAGTGCTTTGGTAGCTATACTTACACACATATCAAACATACATATGTACTTAATTGTCCTGTCTATACATGTAATCCTGTCGAAATCTACAAACATCAATGTTCCCTCCCCATTAGATGACTTCATCAATTACTCATAAAATGATTACTTCATAGCAATACTGAGAATACCCTGATTGTGATCTTGCAAATTCAGATTAGATTCTGGATTAAAATCATGTTTTCCAGTCAAGGAAATGCTTACACATACATTTTTGTCTGCTTGAAAAAAATATTAGCTTGCAACCCTCATGTCTTTTGAAAAACAAAAAAATGTTTTTCCCTTATTATTCCTTACTATCACATATTTTCTGTGAACACAATACCTCTTGCTTCATGGGAAATGAAATGAACACTTTAACTTATGTATCATCTTTTCAGAGGAAAAGAGTAATGAGCGCTCTCAGGTCTTTTTAAGCACTGTAGGGAAACAATCTTATAATAGCATAATTCACTTTTTTCTTACTTTGAAAAGTGTTCTTTAATAAATTGATTTTGATTTTGGAATTATCAAAGAAAATGTGAAAAGAATTTCTATAAAAGCATTCCATAGTTTTTCTCTGGATGTTGAATAAAAAGTAGAAGAAAGAAAGAAAGAATTTGGTAGATGTGCTGATAAATTATGTGAACATTCTCCATGTAGTTCTTGGTGAAATAGTTAAAATATGTGTATAATATTGATTAGTTAGGTTTCAAGTTTTCAATACCATATCACTCATTATAATCATAGTGATTCTAACATACATTATATCAGTACTTTAAAAGTTAAGAAACTGGCATATCTAGAGAATATTATTAGAATACATTTACTTTGGAAATGAATATTTATTTATTTCAGATTTCAATATGTAAATAATGAAAAATTAATAGAACTCATTGTTAGAGTATTTAAGCATATGCGATTTATATCCAAGTAAGCTCAGTAGACACTTGTGGTAGTAGATGTGAGTGATTCATCTATATTATAATATATGATGACTTTTACTTATGAGAAAAACATAATTTCTAGAGTTTTAGTCATGATTAAGACATACCAGTACTGAATGCACTTAGCACAAATTTGTAAAGTACTTGATCTCTTGGGCTGTAATAAAATCATGTGAGAACAGACAATAACTTTCCAACCTTGGGAAATTTGTGTTTCCTTGTTTGAACCAGTTCTGATCTATAAGATTTGTATAATATGAACAACAATTTGATTAGGTAGTTTTAAATCAGTAAGTGGAAAAAAACCCACAAATTATCTGCCATCTGTTGTAAGCACTCAAAATATAAATTCATGAACTTGATTTAGTGAATTATATAGAATACATTGATTAACTTTCTAAATCCTCTGGGCTCAAACTATTTTATTCTATGAATTTACTTTAAACGTTAATTTGTCAAGAATTTTAATACACATGTAGAATCTCAAAATCAGTCTGGCCAACATAGAAAGATTTTTTTTTTCTAAAAAAGAGAGAGAGAGAGAAAGAGAGAGACAGAGAGAGAGAGAGAGAGAGAGAGAGAGAGAGAGAGAGAGAGAGAGAGAGTAACAGAAAAAAGAAAAAGAAGAGAGGGAGGAGACAAAATCTGAAATTTTTTTCTCATGAACATTGCAGCTTCATTTATACAATTTGATTTTCCTTGGTTGTCTTTATCTTTCAAAATCTGTAAACTAGGGCTCTTTTTACAAATATAAAAGCAACAATATTCTCTGTGATTCTGATTTACTTATGTAAATTAAAGTGTATCTTTTTAGAAGTAGTGAAATGAAAGTATATCTTTGTAAAAAGTTAATGCACACACAATGGTTTAAAATGTATTCATTTATGTTTAAATATATGAGTGTTTTGCCTGCATGTAAGTAACTATAATATATAGTGCCCGCATAGTACAGAAGAGAGTACTCATCCCTTTCCTGCTAGAGTTACGGGGGTTTTTGACCAGGTACTTTGTGATAATCTCCATGAAGACAATGAACTGAGCTACCTTTCCAGCTTCCAAAGTGATTTTAAAAACGTAAAATATCCATAAAGATTTGTTCTGTTATTTATTTGATGCTGGGAGAGATATGAACATTTGTTTTACAATATGAAAGATGTCACAGAATTTAGATACTGCATTATACTTAATGATAAATATTTTAAAGTACAGGGCTTACCCATAAACAAAACATTTAATTTTTTTTCATACAATGAGTAAATTCTGACATACTGCCTGTAAAAACAATGTATTCTACATTTGAAATAAAGTGTAATTAAAAAAGCTGAAAAGTCAAATCTTTTCATTTTTGCTGAATAATAACTTAATTTTTCAAACTATACATATTAAAATAATATTAGAAACCTTGAAATTGCATTTGCAGTATTTTAGAGTTATTTGGCTCATCAAAGTCACAACTTGTTTGGTGTTCCATTTGTTACTTTATAAAAAGTGATACTTTGCAAATCTGATAGAAAAATATCAATAATTTTCTGGTATTTTTCCTAAAATAGGGATTTTATCAATGAAAACTGGAGAGCACAGTCAGCTAGCTTGTTCCTGTTTCCAGCCTCTGACCTAAAGGAGCCTCCATGCTTTATGAATGTACCCATTTCTAATATGTAGACATTTAGATATTTCCTGAAATGCACTGGAAATTGCAAACCTAAACTTTATTCATTATAAATGTTTCAAAAAATAAAACTAAATAAGCAATCCTGCTTTTTGTAGGTATGTCCGTTGCATCCTGTCTGCCTCAGTAGATGGCAGAGGGAAGGGTTGCTCTGTCCGTGCTCCCTATTCTCCCTGTGGAAATCTAAATGGTTAGTAACCTAACATTCCCTGAACAAAGCAAGCCTGAGAATATCAGCAGCCTGTTGCCAGGTAGGCCTGGCAAGGCTCTCAGGACAGGAAGCCAGGTGGAGCCCACTTGGGATCACAGGGCACAAGCAGGAGTGAACCTGAAACAGACTTCTCTTGGAAGTGGCCACTCAGGCTGACAAGGTGAGGAGTGAGCTTGAGAGGATGACCAGAGTAATGCCATGGGGTACAGTGTGGGAGCGAGACGGAGATGACTATGAGCCTGTTGCTGCTCAAGCTCTTTTGGGGTGGCCATACTGGTATATGTAAATCATGTCTGAGCCTGAGATGAATACAGTCACTCAAAGATCCCAGGTGCCAGTGAGCAGAACTAGTAAGAGGTGAGAAAAATAGATGAAAAAGAGAAACAGAAGTGTGTTCAATGAAGTGAGGAAGAACTGGAGATTTGAAGGTAGGAAGAAAGAGCCGGTGTGAGCAGCCAATGATGTCATGCAGGACCATGGTGGGGTCCTGGCTTGTGCTACCACTGGGGGTCATGCCTAGCACCACAGCCTTGAAGCAAAAAATGTTACTTATCATCAAAGCCAGGAAGAAAAACTGTGGTCTGGGTTGCCTCCAGTCAGATGTGTTGATATCAAAGGCCTGTGCAGAATTGGCCCCACCTTACCTAGTCTTTCTGGTAACATCAGAGCAGAAGAACTGATTATTCCACTAGAAAGCTTCAGTACTTGGGATAGCCTCCACCCAACACTAATGCTGCCACTTTGAATCAGCAAGGCTCTTAGGATAGAGCATGAGAAAACATGTCTTTGCTGTGACATTTGCAAGGGAGTGATATATTCCTTCACCCCTCGCCATCTACTCTAGGCAGGAGAGCTGGTTCCATGGTCATCAGAGAGAGAGAGAGAGCTGGTCCTATCTCTCACCTGTTGCACTCAGTAGAGTTTGCTATGTGCTAGCAGCAAAATAGAGCTGACCCTAGGTGTGGGCGTTGTAGGTGAACTAGCCTCAAGAACATGAGAGCCAGAGTCAGTGGTTTTACAAGCACAGATATCTCTTTGGCCCAGAACAAGGGTTGGCTCACTGCAACTTCTCCACCATAAATGAATTGCTGGAGTGCATTTGAGGGCCTGTCCTACAGATCCAAAGCTTCAGGATATCCATGACACAGGGCAACAATAGCATAGGAGTCCATTGAGAGGTATCCCAGTGAGCTAGAGGCCTCTTAATAAGCCAAGGAGTCATTGCAATGAACATTTGCAAGCAACATGGACAAAAGGGTATACTGTATGACATACTGTGACATACTACAGCTTCCACAACAAATTATTTTCTTTTTCTCTGTTGGGGGATGGGAATTTCAAGGGTAAAAAGCACCAATAAGAAGAAAGAAATGAGTGGAAGTTGGGTACATGATGTAAAATTTACAAAGAACTAATAAAAAGTTAAGTAAGTACAATATTCCAAAACAAACTTTTTTCTTTTTTCTTTTTCATTAGATATTTTCTTTATTTACGTTTCAAATGTTATCTCCTTTCATCATTTCCATTAAAAAAAAAAAAAACCCTATCCCATAACCCTGCCCATTCTCTCCCCTGCTCCCTAACCCATCTGCTCCCACTTCCCACTCCTGGCATTACTTGGACAAAGGCCTCTCTTCTCATTGATGTCCAACAAGGCCATCCTCTGCTACATATGCAGTTGGAGTCATGGGTCCCACCATATGTACTCTTTGGTTGGTGGTTTAGCCCCTAGGATCTCTGGGGTTACTGGTTGGTTCATATTGTTCCTCCTACAGGGCTGTAAATGCTTGGGTTCTTTCTTTAGCTTCTCCATTGGGGACACTGTGCACAGTCCAACGGTTGACTGAGAGTGGGCCCCTTTGTATTTGTCAGGCACTGGCACAGGCTCTCAGGCAGTTTGACAACTCCTCACAAAATTGGACATAGTACTACCTAAGGACCTAGCTATACCACTCCTGGATATATACCTAGAAGATACTCCAATATGTAATAGGGACACATGCTCCACTACGTTCATTGCAGCCTTATTTATACTAGCCAGAAGCTGGAAAGAACCCAGATGTCCCTCTGTTGAAATGCATAAATTATTAGTCGAATTTTTGTTTGAAGTAGAGGTGTTGAGTGAATAGTGACTATAAATGATATGATAGGAAGCCTGACTATAGTACCATGTAGCTCAAAAACAGCTATATCTGTGACTTGAAGGTACATTTATTATTATAATATGACAACACTGATGGACCATTGTGTTCAAGTTCTCTCTTGCACAGCCATGTATGACTAGGTAAAGACCCAGAGAACTAAACATAAAATCAGTCACACAGTTTTTGTTAATGCTCAGCTTCTTTTTTTTATTATATTAATAAACATTAAAATATTTATGGACAAAATGATGGAAATATATTTGAAGAGAAATAGTTTGCCATTCATTTGTAACTCATTGTACAGCTCATTCTTGCAGAATTATTATGATCTTCATGAGTTTTACAGAAAAAAGCCTCCACAACATTGCAGGCTTGTTGAATAAGGCTTGGGTTAGGGAAGCATGTACAAGAAACCCACTGGGTAAAAAACTTTCACCAATAAAAGCAATTCTAACTTAGTCCCTTTTGTCAGCTAGAGAAAGGCAATTGCTAGCAGTCAGCATCTCAGGGAAAAAGAACCTACGCTTGAAAAGTTAAATTACAAAGCAGTCAGCTAACACCCCTCAAATAATCTATTTCCCTTTAATTAAAATATCTCCTAATTAAGATAATCTTTCTATTTCTACTTTTAATACACTAAAAAGGAGAAGTAGACCAAAGGGGATGGTATGGTTTCCCAGGTACAATTTTGATTTAACTTCTCATTAACTCTTTGAAAGGAACTTGCACCATCTATTTATATCTATTCTACAATTTCATCTTTAAACCGTTTGGTTGTGAAAAAGCAAAATTCACTAATGAGAACCCTTCTTTGTTAAAGCCACAATAAAAGCAGAAGAGGGTCAAACACAGTTCAAGTCACATTGCAGGTAAATTCTTACCATACATTCAGCTGTTAGGACTAGATGTAAATTAAATATTTAATTTTAAATTTAGCTTAGTTTACAAGTGTCTGTTCAAATAAAAGTTATTATTAAAAGTAGTCATAAGCCCCCCCCTCCACTAATTCCCTGCCTGCTGGGTCAGCATGAAGCATGCTGTCCAGCAGAGATGGACTGTAAGCTGTCCCCTAAGTTTCATCATCTAACCCAAGGCTCTGCCTGCTTTCCCCTGGAGGTCTGCTCAGACCCAGAAACATCCAGGTTAGTCCCCTCCCAGCCAATCTCCTACCGGCTGTATCAATATGGAGCACAACCCTGTACCGATGTCCTCAAGGGTCTTCCCCAGTTTCTTTTCTATTACCTTCAGAGTGTCTGACTTTATGTGGAGGTCCTTGATCCATTTGCAGTTGAGCTTAGTACAAGGAGACAAGGATGGATCAATTCGCATTCTTCTGCATGCTGACCTCCAGTTGAACCAGCACCATTTGTTGAAAAGGCTATCTTTTTTCCATTGGATGTTTTCAGCCTCTTTGTCGAGGATCAAGTGGCCATTGGTGTGTGGGTTCATTTCTGGATCTTTAATCCTGTTCCATTGATCCTCCTGCCTGTCACTGTACCAATACCATGCAGTTTTTAACACTATTGTTCTGTAGTATTGCTTGAGGTCAGGGATACTGATTCCCCCAGACTTTCTTTTGTTGCTGAGAATAGTTTTAGCTATCCTGGGTTTTTTGTTGTTCCAGATGAATTTGATAATAGCAGTGTCCTCTGCCTGCTGAGCTCCATTGATAGTCATACTATTCTCTCTGCCTGTGGGGCCCCAAACACATTCAGGTCCACCTGGGACACAGCCAGTTGAGGGTAGTATTGTGCTGTTACCTTATCTCAATTTCAGACCTATATGAAAAGTGTTGGCAGCATCAGGAATATATTCCCCAAACCAGTGACAAGCAGTTAGCCAAGGACTAGAATTAAAACACAATGGACAAGAGCCAGGGCAATGTACTCTGGGCATACAATCACAACCAAAGTACAAGGTGATCTTAAATCCAATCTTACAAAGATGGTAAATACCTTTAATATGAATATGAATATATTATTTAAAGAAACAGAAAAATGCAATTAAACAGATGAATAATACTACAGAAAAATGTTCAAAACCTCAAAATTGAAATAGAAGAAATAAATAAAACAAAAACTTAGGGAACAGATAGATGGAAAATTGCATGTGCCATCTAGGAGAGGCCAAGGCTACTTTGCAAATTTCCTGGAGGAGGCCCACCATTTTTCCATGCCCTATGATGCCTAATCTCTGAGAGGCAAGGTCCCAAGAGACTAAATCTTAGGATTGCTTCTTGAAGCTGATATGCCTTTTGCTATCATTAATACATAATCTCATGATTCCTGGGTACTCCCCTACCCTATTGGGCAGCACCAGTTGTAAGAGAAAAGTATCCAGTACTTATTAAAGCAGAAATAGTAAGAAACAGAAAAAAAATGTGGTCATCAACACAGAACAGTAAGAGAAACTTAAAGTTCGTCTTGGTAGATGCTTCCTTTGGTAGGTAAGAAGTGTACTTCCCCATCTCTTTTGATTAATTTTGTTTGAAAGTCTGTTCTATAAGATATCAGAATCACTACTCCAGCTTGTGCCTTGAGTCCATTTCCTAGGAAAACCCTTTTCTATGCTTTACTCTGGGTTAAGGTTAATCTTTTTTTATGAGGTATGTTTTGTTGTTGTGTTGTTGTTTTGTTTGGTTTTTGTTTGCATGGAGCACAATGATGGATACTGTTTTAGCATATATTGTGTTGGCATGTCTTTTTACTGTATGTGTATATGTATGTGTATGTGTGTGTGTGTCTGTGTGTTCATTTTATTTTGCTGCTGTGGAACTATATATTTCCTGTCGTTTGTGCATAGTTTACTTTCTTGGATTGGAACTTTCTTGCTAATATCATCATAAGTCTTGCTTTGTACGATTTTGGTTAATTTCAGATTTGGCATGGAGTATCTTTTATCCTTCTATGGTGATTGAAAGTTTGGCTGGGTATAAGAGTCTTGGTTGGAATCTGTGGTATCTTTGAGACTGCAGAACATCTGCTTAGCCCTTGTTAGCCTTACAGTTTCTGTTAAGAGGTTGGGTGTAAAATTTTGAGAGGGACAGGTGGCCCCATCCCTTAATTTGGGGGCCTTGTCTAACCTCTGGGTATGGTCTCTACAAGTTCTCTCTCCCTTTTTTGGGGGGTTATTTCAGCTAATATCATCCCTGTTGGTTCCTGGAAAACTTTCGCTTTCCTGGCATCTGAAATGTTGTATTGGTTACCCCCAGTTTCTCATGCGCCATTGCTCCACACCTATGTTCAAATTCCTAACCCTCTATTCATCTCCCCATTTCCTCCCATACCAGATCCTACCTCCTTTATATCCCTGTCTCCCTCATCTCTTCCTCACAAGTCTTGCTCACCCTCTATCTCCCATGAATACTTTGTCCCCCCCTTCGATGTAGGACTGAGATATTCACTTTGCTCTTTCTTCTTCTTGACCTTCATATGGACTGTAAGTTGTGGGGTATTCCAAGCTTTTTTCTAATATCCACTTATCAGTGAGATTGCTCCTGTTTAGCGTAAACACAGGGAAAATGGGTGGAGCAGTGACTGAAGGAAAGGCAATCCAAAGACTGTACCACCTAGAGATCCATCCTATATGCAGCTACCAAACCCAGACACTATTGCTTATGTCAAAAATGGGCTTGCTGACAGGATCCTGATACGGATGTCTCCTGACAGGCTTGGCCAGAGCCTTGCCAATACAGAAGGGGATGTTTATCGTTAGGTGGTGTCCCTCATCTGCTCCATCCCAGGGCATAGGCACACTTAACCCATGCTGTCACCAGGCTGGTGTGGAGCATTAGAGTAGGCCTGGGGGCACTGCTCAGGGGTGAGGGAGTGCAGTCTGAGCTGAAGCTGGCTCAGTGGTCTCTGGGCCTGCAGGGAGGTCAGAGCAGTCTATTTCTCAGGCTCTTGGGGACCCAGACACCACTGAATGCCGCAAAAGAGCTGAGAATGGAGTGGGAGCCCAGGGTCTGAATCTGGCCCAGGGTGGAGGGGGAAAAGAGGAGAGCTCTGCCTGGGTTCCTCAGAGAAAGTCCTTGGCTTATTCAGCAGGCGGTTGGCTTGGCTTGGTAGTCTTGGCTGGGAACAAAGAGAGGCCATGTATAAGAGATTAGAAGGTGGCTCTACAGGCAAAGACCTTCTCTTTGGCTCCCCATGGGGGATCCTGGTGAAAAGAGATAGACCATGGTTCTAAGGCATGTATTGCCGTGGCTGAAAATGGATAAGTAAAACCATACTCCACTTCTCAGGGCAGGCCTGAGGTTAAATACCTTTTGTAGGGCGGGGTGTCTGGAAAGCAAAGCTTAATGTACTAAGCCCTTCAGGTCTTTAGGTTTCTCATTAAAAGGGGGATCTGTCTCGAGCCTATGTGACCTCTACTGTAGACAGCTTGAGGGCATTTCCCTTATATGACTGTTGGCCATAAATCAATGGAGGGCTGCTGCCTCATGTAAGGAGCCTAGTGTCAGGGAACCAAACAAAAGCTTGCCATTTCTTAGGGTCACTTGGGTTTCTAGCCTCAACTCAAGCAGGAACCAGGATGTTTTTCAAGGTCCTACAGGGATGCTTGCAGGCATCTATCAGAATGAGGAGTGGGACCCTTATGGAGGAGTTACAGAAAGGACTGAAGGAACTGAAGGGGTTTGCAACCCCATAGGAAGAACAATATCAACCAACCATACCTGAGGGACTAAAGTTCCAAAAGTTCCAAGGAATAAACTACCAACCAAAGAATACACATGGAGGAACCAATGCCTCCAGCTGTATATATAGCAGAGAATGAACTTGCCTGGCATCAAAGATAGGGGAGGCCCTTGGTCCTGTGAAGGCTTGATACTTCAGTACATGGGAATGCTAGGGCAATAGAACAGGAGTGGGCAGGTAGATGGGGGAGCACCTCTGTGGAGTCAGGGTGAGGGGTTAGGATGGGGAATTTTTAAGAGAGGAAACCAGGAAGTGGGATAATATTTGAAATGTAAATAAACAAAATAACCTATTTTTTATATTTATATATATATATATATATATATATATATATATATATATATATATATATATATATAAAGAAGTTGGGTATAAGAAACTGTTAGGTCTGCTTTTATATGTTACTTTGCCTTTTGCCCTTAGCTTTTAATGTGCTTTTTTTGTTCTGAATATTTAGTGTTTTGATTATTATGTGGTGGGAAGAATTTCTTTTCTGGTTGAATATGTTTGGTTTTCTATAGGCTTCTTGTATGTTTATAGGCATCTTTCTTTAAGTTCAGGATATATTCTTTTTTGTTCTGTTTTTAAATTGGTTTTATTTATTTATTTGTTTGTTTGTGTGTTTTACTGGGTTTACTTTCTTTGCCTTAGAGCAAGGCATATTCTCTTTCTTTTAATCTTATTGTTGCTATGTTTGGTCTTTCATCTTATCCCAGATTTCTCTGATGCTTTGTGTTGGAGGCTTTTTACATTTAGCATTTTCTTTGAAAGATATATCAATTTATTTCAATGAAATATTCTATGCCCAAGATTCTCTCTTTAATCTCTTAAATTCTTCTGGTGCAAGTTTTGTCTGTATATATATATATATATCTCAATACTGAATATCTTTACTCCAAATGCAAGAGTACCCAGATTTGTAAAGAAACATTACAAAAACTTAAATCACAGATGAAACCTCTACTGTTTAATCTTGGGGCTTGACTTATAAGCAAACTCATACTACTACTAACATTTTATTTTAGACAAAGAAACCAATACCCTATGAAGTAAAAACAGAAAGCATCTTCAACAAATGGTGCTGTTCTAACTGGATGTTTTCTTTTGGATGTCTCTATTAATGTTTTAGTTTACCATGTCTGGACTGATTTCCTGGAGTACAATAGAGGACTTATTCATTGATACTCTTCTTTTCCTCTGTCTGATTTGAGTAGCCAGAAACCACATCTTCTACAATATGAATTTCACATTGTCTTTGGCAAAATTATAGGTTCTACTTTCTTGCTCGAATAAAGAATCTACTCAGCAAAAACATGGGATTCCTAGAATGCCTCTCTATGTAAGGCAGGCATTCTTATTACATTAAGCTCCAGCCAATGATTTACAGTCACCCTAAAATATCTCTTGCCACACTCCAAGGTTCATAGAGCACTTGATTACAACAAATAAAGCACATAACCTATTTAACTGAATATAATCTAATAGAACTGTATGACTGAATATCGTCCAAGAGAGCTGTAATTCTAAAATTTCAAAGATCTTCTCCAATAATACTCACCCCTGGAGAGATCCAACTGACACACCCTTTCTGGACTGACTTTCTTACTTTCCTTTTGGGTGTGTAGCACTCCCTATATACCCTGACAGATGTGGAGCAGTTCAGAACCACAGTCTGCATGTAGATTAATGCATATAAATCCACATTTAGTACCCTACAAAAAGCTCAATTCCATCATCCACAACATCAAAGTAGATCCTCCAAATCTAAGAGAAGAGAAATTGGGAAATATCTTTAAATACGTTGAAACAGGAAAGTACTTTCTGAATAGAAAATCAACAGTTCAGGTAATAAGATAAAAAATTAACAAATAGTACCTCATGAAACTTAGAATCTTCTGTAAAGCAAAGGATGCTGTCAATAGGACAAAACAACTGGCTACAGAATGGTAAAAAAAAATTCACTAATCTAAGATCTGACAGAAGGCTAATATCAAAACTATATAAATAGCTCAAAAAGTTAGACACTAGCCAACAAAATAATCCAATTAAAAAGTGGAATATATAGTTAATCAGAGAATTTACAACAGAGTAGAAGAATGGCAAGAAGCATGGAAATGCTGGAACTTGGCAGTATGAGTTGAACCTCAGTGGATGGTGAGCATGATTATAGGAAAGACAAAATGAAGGCTCAGAGACAAGAGATAGATTTGTCAGGACTGTGAATGAATATTGCCGCAGACCTGAGTTTATTTTGCATAAACTTTTATACCCCAAAGTGGAATGAGAAGCAATACAACAAGCTAACAGAAACAATTGCTTACATATACACAGAATGTCAGTTTTTATACATAGGCCTCCATGTTACTTCCATAAAGCACCATAGTATGCTCAGTTCCTTGCCTTGAACCTCATGTGTATCTGCTCCTGTTATTCCTTGCATCAGAAGGCCAAATAATCTGCCACCAGACAGACCTTGATATGGCTTGACTTTTTCTGCCAGTCAGACATTTATTCTACTTTTACTCTGTATTTACTCTGCTTCAGAGAACCAGGTAAATGCCTCCCAAAGAAAACTTTTACATCCTTAATCATGAGAGAAATGCAAATAAAAGTGACTCTGGGATTCTACCCTACACTTATCAAAATGGTTAAGATCCAAAGCTGAAGGGACTGTGAATGCTGGTTGTGATGAGGAGCAACAGTAACACCCTCCATAACTGGTGGAAGTAAAAGCTTGTCCAACCAATTTAAAAATTACTTCTGTTTTCTGAGAAAATTCTGGATAGATCTACCTCAAGGCTTGGCTGTATCATTCCTGAGCATATACTCAAAAGATGTTCCAATATACCACAAAGAAAACTGTTAATCTCTGCTCATAGCAGATTTACTCATAGTAGTCAGAAACTGGAAACCTCCTAAATATCTCTCAATTGAAGAATAGATAAAGAAAATATAGTGCATTTACATAATGGAACACTATCCAGCTATTAAAAACAAGGTCACCATGAAATTTGTAGGCAATTGCTGTGAAGTAGAAAAATATCATCACTAGTGAGGCAACCCAGACACCAAAAGACATTCATGACATGTACTTACTTATTATTAGATATTGGCTGTATAGTACATGATAACATTCTACATTGTACAGACCCAAAGAAGCTAAGTAGCAAGGAGGATCCAAGGAAGGATGATTGAGATTCACTCATAAGAGGAATGGGATGTGATTGGAGGGCAGAAACTGGGTAGGATACAAGGAAAGTAAGTGAAATGAGGTGGGAACGCAGGAAGAAAGAGTGGGGAAGAGCTGGACAGAGTAGGCTAGGAGAGAGAATTGAAATCATTGTAGAAACATCTCTAGGATAAACCTGAGAACTGTGATGAGGAAGGTTGCTGGGATTTTATGGGAATGGCAGTGCCTTGGACTCCTGGCAGAGGGGTATATGGAACTTGAAGCATCCATCTCCTTTAGGCAGGTAGAGGAAAGGTGACACCAACATTCTCAAAAACACTTGAGCCTAAAATTTTCCAAGCTAAAAGGTGTGCAGGGATAAAGATGGCGAAGATAATGAGGGAATGACCAAACAATGACAGGCCAACTTGAGAAAGATCCCGTGGGAGAGAGCCAACTTCTGTCACTATTGATTATACTCTGATGTGCTTGCAGAGAGAAGCCTCACATAACTGTAGAAACAGATGTAGAGATCCACATCCCAACATTAAACTGAGCCATGGGAGTCTGGTAGAAGAGTACCAGGAAGAATTGAGGGACGAGGAAAGAAGACTAAAAGAAACTAAACTGAGACCATAGCAGCTCTCAGAGTCTGAACCATGAACCAAACAGCATGCATGATCAGGATGTAGGCCCCTAAACATCTCTAGCATATGCGTAGGTTACTCTTCATGTGAGTCCCCTAACAACTGGAGCCAGGCTATCTCTGAATCTTTTTTCTGCCTTTGGATCCCTTTCCCCTAGCTTTGCTGCCTTTTCTATGATCAGTGGAAGAAGATTTAGCTAGTCCTGTTGTGACTTGTTGTACCAGGGTGGGATGGCACACATGCGTTACAGTTTTTCTGATGAGAGAGAAGGAAATGGAGGCATAAGGATGGGGCTAGAAGGATATATCAGTAATCAGAATGTTAAGTGAATAAATAACTAATGAAAAAAGTGTAAATACAACTGCCTTTTTAAAAATAAAAGTGTTAATTCTATCAGAGCTTCAAAGAAAACCTAACATCAATACTTTTTAAGCTATTCCACGAAATAGAAAGAGAAGGATCACTAACCAACCTGTTCTATGAAGCCACAATTACACTGATATTAAAACCATACAAAGATCCTATAAAGAAAGAGAACTTCAGTACAATTTCCCCCAAACCAGTAGCCAACATCAAATGAAATGGAGAGAAATTGAAGCAATCCCACAAAATTAGAAATGAAAAGGGAGATATAACAACAGAAACTGAGGAAATTCAAAAAATCAGCAGATCCTACTGTAAAAGTCTATACTCAACACAACTGCTAAATCTGGAGGAAATGGACAATTTCCTAGACAGATAACAAACACAAAAATTAAATCAGGATCAAATAGATCAACTAAACAGTCCCATAACCCCTAAAGAAATAAAAGGGGTCATAGAAAGTCTTCCAACCAGAAAAAGCAAGGACCAGATATTTTTAGTGCAGAATTGTGTTAGACCTTCAAAGAACACCTAACACCAATACTCTTCAAACTATTCCACAAAATAGAAACAGAAGGAACACCACCCATTTCATTCTATGAAGCCACAATTACGCTGATCCCATAACCACACAAAGATCCAAGAAGGAGCACTACAGGCCAATATCCCTTATGAATATTGATGCAAAAATACTCAATACAATTCTTGCCAACCAAATCCAAGAACACATCAAAACGATTATTCACTATGATCAAGTAGGGTTCATCCCAGGGATGCAGGGATGGCTCAATATAAGGAAATCCATCAATGCAATCCACTACATAAACTCAAAGGGAAAAAAAAAAACACATGGTCATTTCATTAGATGCTGAAAAATCTTTTGACAAAATTCAGCACCCTTTCATGCTAAAAGTCTTGGAAAGAACAGGAATTCAAGGCCCATACCTAAGCATAGTAAAAGCAATATATAGCAAACTGGTAGCCAACATCAAACCAAATGGAGAGAAACTTGAAGCAATCCCACTAAAATCAGGGACTAGACAATGCTACCCCCTCTCTCCATATCTTTTAAATATAGTACTTGAAGCACTAACTAGGGCAATTAGACAACATAAGGAGGTCAAAGAGATACAAATTGGAAAGCAAGAGGTCAAATTATCACTATTTGAATATGATATAATAGTATACTTAAGCATCCCCAAAAAGTCCACCAGAGAACTCCTACAGCTAATACACAACTTCAGCAAAGTGGCAGGTTGTAAAATAAACTCTAGTAAATCAGTAGCCTTCCTATACGTAAATGATAAGCAGATTGAGAAAGAAATTAGGGAAATGACACCCTTCACAATTGCCACAAACAATATAAAGTATGTTGGGGTGATTCTAACCAAACAAGTGAAAGATCTGTATGAGAAGAACTTCAGGTCTCTAAAGAAGGAAATCGAAGAAGACTTCAGAAAATGGAAAAATCTTCCATGCTTGTGGATTGCCAGGATTAATATAATAAAAATGGTCATCTTACCAAAAGCAATCTACAGATTCAATGAAATTCCCATTAAAATCCCAACACAGTTCTTCATGGAGGTAGAAAGAGCAATTCTCAAACTCATCTGGAATAACAAATAATCCAGGATAACTAAAACTGTTCTAAACAGTAAAAGAACTTCTGGGGGAATCAGTATACAGGACCTCAAACAGTACTACAGAGCAATAGAGTTAAAAACTGCATGGTATTGGTACAGTGACAGGCAGGTAGATGAATGGAATAGGATTGAAGATCCAGAAATGAACACACACACCTATGGTCACTTGATCTTTGGCAAAGGTGCTGAAACCATCCAGTGGAAAAAAGATAGCCCTTTCAACAAATGGTGCTGGCACAACTGGAGGTCTGCTTGCAGAAGAATGTGAATTGATCCATTCTTATCTCCTTGTACTAAGCTCAACTCCAAGTGGATCAAGGACCTCCACATAAAACCAGATACAGTGAAACTAATAGAAAAGAAACTGGGGAAGACCCTTGAAGACATGGGTACAGGGGAAAATTCCTGAATAGTACATCAATAGCTTATGCTCTATGATCAAGAATTGAAAAATGGTACCTTATAAAATAACAAAGTTTCTTTAAGGCAAAGGACTCTGTCAAGCAAACAAAACAGCAACCAACAAATTGGGAAAGTATATTCATCAACTCTACATCCAATAGATGGCTAATATCCAATATATACAAATAATTCAAGAATCTAGATACCAGAGAGCCAAATAATCCTATTAAAAATGGGGTACAGAGCTAAACAAATAACTTTCCCATGAAGAACTTTGAATGGCTGAGAAGCACCTTAAGAAATGTTCAACATCATTAGTCATTAGGGAAATGCAAATCAAAACAACCCTGAGATTACACGTATACCAGTTAGAATGGCTAAGATTAAAAACTCAGGAGACAGCAGGGGTTGGCGATGATGTGGAGAAAGAGGAACACTCCTCCACTGCTGGTAGAAATGCAAGTTGGTACAACCACTCTGGAAATCAGTCTGGCTGTTCCTCAGAAAACTGGGCATAACACTTCCAGAGGTCCCTGCAATACCAGTCCTGGGCATATACCCACAGGATTTCCCAGCATGCAATAAGGACACATGCCCCACTATGTTCATAGTCCCACTATTTATAATATCCAGAAGCTGGAAAGTATCCATATGTCCCTCAATGGAGGAATGGATACAGAAAATGTGATATATATATACACTCAATGGAATACTACTCAGCAATTAAAAACAATAAATTCATGAAATTCTTAGGCAAGTGGTTGGATCTGAAAAATATCATCCTAGGTGAGGTAACCCAGTCACAAAAGAACACACATAGAATACAGTGTTATTTATTTTAGTTTCCCAATATTTATAAAATTATTTTCTAGGCACTCAAAATTGACAATTCTCAAAATTGATTACTAAATGCTAACTTGTAAATGCATTCCCTTCATTTTTGATCTTTAAATTGATCCAAATAATATTTAAAGTTATTAGTTTCTATCAATAATAATTACAAAATTTTGTTAGTCATTTCCCTTGTTTTGATACACTAATATACGTGTTATTTAAGACCAGATACAGTCAATACTAAGCAAATCTATAGTTAGATTGTGTTTTCACATTTTAAATAACTGAATCTTGGTGTGTTGGTTACTTTTCTGTCACTGTGATAAAATAACCCAAGCAAAAGCAACATAAGGAATAGAGAAGTTCCAGCAAACTGGTATTCACAATGGCAGGAAAGATTGGGCAGAGCAGAAGAATCAAGTACCTGGCTGTTTTCCTTTCACTTATACACAGGAAGAAGAGAAAATGAACAGAAAAATTGGAGATTCTGTAAAACTTCAAAATCCTAGCTAAGATTTCCTCCAGCAAGTATTTAACCTCTTAAAGGACACAAAACTTCCGAAGCAATAGCAATGACTGAGGAACTAACCATTCATGTACATAAGCCTATAGGATCACATCTTATTCAAACCACTGCAGTAGAGCAAATTAAAACTGAAGGTAGCATTTTATAGTTGACATTCTAAAAGGGCATTGTTCAGGTTGAAGCAGATCTATGTAAGACCCAGCAGAGTATGTTCCTCAAAAGCGAAAGGCTGTAGGAAGAATTAATTAGAAAGGAATATATGTTCATTATACTCAAAGCAGGTTAAAAAAAAAAAAACAAAAAACCTTGGAATGTTTTATCCTAGTAATATATAGGATGTTGTATACCACATTCAGACACTCTTTTGATAGATATAGGAAACAGAATGATTACTAATGTATCTGTTAAGAGATGGTTTGTTTTAATCCAATGTGTTTGTTGGAGAAAGAAGGTCAGGAAGACTGTGTGAAGAATAAGTGTCATTTCTGTGTACCTCTATTAGAATGCTTAGCCTTTTGTAGGCAGAAGAAACCTGCATAGAGGAAAGAGCCTGACGTATTCTACTGAAGCACGAAATGAAATAGAACAAGCTAAGAAACCACAATAACAAAGAAGGGATCTTTGTTTTCTCTGCCATCCCTGCACCCCATGTCCTATGAACAATCTGCAGCCTCTTAAATGTTACTTATCCACAACAATAACAACAATGGTGGTTGAATATCAAATACCAGATATCTTTGATACTATTTTATATTTTTCTTAAATCAAGTAAAGGACGTTTCATTGGTTAATGTTTATTAAAGGAACATTTTAATACTAGAATCTAGCTTAAACTATCAGGCATCTATCTTAAACTGTAAAAAGCAGTAATGTTTTTAGACCACCAGATTTAGGAAAAACATTGACTGTTCCTTCACTAATACTTAGAAATTTTGAGGGACATATGGGGAGGGGGGATCCGGGAAAGTGGAAATCATTTGGAATGTAAACAAAGAATATAGAAAATAAAAATATTAATAAAAAGAGAAGTTTTGGATGAGTGATGAGGCTGATTTTGTCATTCAAATTTGCAACTACTTTTTGATGATCTGAGTTTAAGAGTGCACACAATAAGGGGATCACCAGGATTCTTTTTTTTTTTTTTCTTTTTTTTTTTTATTTGATATAATTTATTTACATTTCAAATGATTTCCCCTTTTCTAGCCCCCCCCCCACTCCCCGAAAGTCCCGTAAGCCCCCTTCTCTTCCCCTGTCCTCCCTTCCACCCCTTCCCAGTTCCCCGTTCTGGTTTTGCCAAATACTGTTTCACTGAGTCTTTCCAGAACCAGGGACCACTCCTGCTTTCTTCTTGTATCTCATTTGATGTGTGGATTATGTTTTGGGTATTCCAGTTTTCTAGGTTAATAACCACTTATTAGTGAGTGCATACCATGATTCACCTTTTGAGTCTGGGTTACCTCACTTAGTATGATGTTCTCTAGCTCCATCCATTTGCCTAAGAATTTCATGAATTCATTGTTTCTAATGGCTGAATAGTACTCCATTGTGTAGATATACCACATTTTTTGTATCCACTCTTCTGTTGAGGGATACCTGGATTCTTTCCAGCATCTGGCAATTATAAATAGGGCTGCTATGAACATAGTAGAGCATGTATCCTTATTACATGGTGGGGAATCCTCTGGGTATATGCCCAGGAGTGGTATAGCAGGATCTTCTGGAAGTGAGGTGCCCAGTTTTCGGAGGAACCGCCAGACTGCTTTCCAGAGTGGTTGTACCAATTTGCAACCCCACCAGCAGTGGAGGAGTGTTCCTCTTTCTCCGCACCCTCTCCAACACCTGCTGTCTCCTGAATTTTTAATCTTAGCCATTCTGACTGGTGTAAGATGAAATCTTAGGGTTGTTTTGATTTGCATTTCCCTAATGACTAATGAAGTGGAGCATTTTTTAAGATGCTTCTCCGCCATCCAAAGTTCTTCAGGTGAGAATTCTTTGTTTAACTCTGTACCCCATTTTTTAATAGGGTTGTTCGGTTTTCTGGAGTCTAACTTCTTGAGTTCTTTATATATATTGGATATTAGCCCTTTATCTGATGTAGGATTGGTGAAGATCTTTTCCCAATTTGTTGGTTGCCGATCTGTCCTCTTGATGGTGTCCTTTGCCTTACAGAAACTCTGTAACCTTATGAGGTCCCATTTGTCAATTCTTGCTCTTAGAGCATACGCTATTGGTGTTCTGTTCAGAAACTTTCTCCCTGTACCGATGTCCTCAAGGGTCTTCCCCAGTTTCTTTTCTATTAGCTTCAGAGTGTCTGGCTTTATGTGGAGGTCCTTGATCCATTTGGATTTGAGCTTAGTACAAGGAGACAAGGATGGATCAATTCGCATTCTTCTGCATGCTGACCTCCAGTTGAACCAGCACCATTTGTTGAAAAGGCTATCTTTTTTCCATTGGATGTTTTCAGCCTCTTTGTCGAGGATCAAGTGGCCATAGGTGTGTGGGTTCATTTCTGGATCTTCAATCCTGTTCCATTGATCCTCCTGCCTGTCACTGTACCAATACCATGCAGTTTTTAACACTATTGCTCTGTAGTATTGCTTGAGGTCAGGGATACTGATTCCCCCAGATTTTCTTTTGTTGCTGAGAATAGTTTTAGCTATCCTGGGTTTTTTGTTGTTCCAGATGAATTTGATAATTGCTCTTTCTAACTCTGTGAAGAATTGAGTTGGGATTTTGATGGGTATTGCATTGAATCTGTATAGTGCTTTAGGCAAAATGGCCATTTTAACTATATTGATTCTACCGATCCATGAGCATGGGAGGTTTTCCCATTTTTTGAGGTCTTCTTCCATTTCCTTCTTCAGAGTCTTGAAGTTCTTGCCATACAGATCTTTCGCATGTTTGGTAAGAGTCACCCCAAGATACTTTATACTGTTTGTGGCTATTGTGAAGGGGGTCATTTCCCTAATTTCTTTCTCAGCCTGCTTATCCTTTGAGTATAAGAAGGCCACTGATTTGCTTGAGTTGATTTTGTAACCTGCCACTTTGCTGAAGTTGTTTATCAGCTGTAGGAGCTCTCTAGTGGAGTTCTTTGGGTCACTTAGGTAGACGATCATGTCGTCTGCAAATAATGATAGTTTGACTTCCTCCTTTCCAATTTGTATCCCTTTGACCTCCTTATGTTGTCGAATTGCCCGAGCTAGTACCTCAAGTACAATATTGAAAAGATAAGGAGAAAGGGGGCAGCCTTGTCTGGTCCCTGATTTCAGTGGGATTGCTTCAAGTTTCTCTCCGTTTAGTTTGATGCTGGCTACCGGTTTGCTGTATATTGCTTTTACTATGTTTAGGTATGGGCCTTGAATTCCTGTTCTCTCCAAGACTTTAAGCATGAAAGGATGCTGAATTTTGTCAAATGCTTTTTCAGCATCCAATGAAATGACCATGTGGTTTTGTTCTTTGAGTTTGTTTATGTAGTGGATTGTATTGATGGATTTCCGTATATTGAACCAACCCTGCATTCCCGGGATAAAGCCTACTTGATCATGGTGGATGATCGTTTTGATGTGTTCTTGGATTCGGTTGGCAAGAATTTTGTTGAGTATTTTTGCATCGATGTTCATAAGGGAAATTGGTCTGAAGTTCTCTTTCTTTGTTGGATCTTTGTGTGGCTTTGGTATCAGCGTAATTGTGGCTTCGTAGAAGGAATTGGGTAGTGTTCCTTCTGTTTCTATTTTGATCACCAGGATTCTTATACAGAGTTTCAGCCTCTATTAAAAGTCAACTGTGAGTTCACATGAGAATCTATCCCTGGACTTTCATTCATAGGAATCAGTACTATGCTTTATGTTTTGAAAGAACAATTTGTCTCAGAGTCCCAAGTAATAATTAAAATCAACTTATTTTGCCCATTATAATGGACCTATTACACTATATTGCCATTCAATATGACCCATGTAGGTGAAATTAAATACCATTTAATTGTTTTCTAGTTTTATGTGTTGCAAACCATGTGGGAAGGAACACCAAATAAATTGTGATGGTTCGATGGAAAGCATTAGGATAACAGAAAGACAATGAGAGTGAAATTATGGTGTTATCTCATTTATAATTGTCTTTTATTAAGGGTGAAAATCATGCTTCCAGAATATCACTTACTGAAGGGAAGAAAAACAACATGTGTTTTGGTTAATGAGATATCGCCATGCTTGAGTGTATTATTCTGTCTCCAAGGGCTCAAGAAAATACATTTGTGGTTTTATCCCACCATCTGCTACTCAAATGTTTCCTATTAACTGTGGTCACTAGTAGCTTAACCTTTCTAAATCCTTCAAACATTTTATTGACAGTCAAAAAGGAAGTGAAAAAGGCAACAGGAATGAACTAGGA
Organism: Apodemus sylvaticus; assembly: GCF_947179515.1. Taxonomy (NCBI): domain Eukaryota; kingdom Metazoa; phylum Chordata; class Mammalia; order Rodentia; family Muridae; genus Apodemus; species Apodemus sylvaticus. Next base: position 20,983,622 of record NC_067483.1, on the reverse strand, counting down.
AAAAAATCACTTGGAGCCTTATAGCCTTAAATCTGACAGCTAATGGATCTATCATCAATTACCCAAGTGAGTAGCATGAACTGATATCCTATTCTTAATCTAGCTACAATGAGAAAAAGCCACAAAATAACTTTCTTGATATTCTATTACCATCAAATTGTAGAATTTAACAGCAGAGCAAACATTGTCTGACATCTACCTCTTAGTGAAGAAGAGACAATGTGGAAGATCTAAAGCTTAACCAGGATGACACCAGAAGTGTATAATGAATGCTTAGTGTGAGCCTGTGTGTTAGACTGAAAATCACAGCTGAACAAAATGACTTGCCTGTCATAAAAATAGCTACTAAACATATTTCAAACCCAAATGCTTATTTCTTCCTCCATAAGAGCATACATTTAATGTAAATCTGTTCTGTGCTCTCTGCATTCGCTGAGGAAAAGCAGCTATTGTGTTACAAATCAAAAACCTTTACCAAGTATCCTTCTTTCATTCAGTACTGGAAAATGCAAAGGATATTAGAGTTGTCTGAATAAAGGATTCTTTTTCTTTAACACCACTACTCAGGAGCAAGGTTACAGCTATTGAAAGATAAAGAACCTTCAGAGACTAAGAAGGCAGCCCAAATTGTTTATCATCACTGTGTGGAGAAGATAAGGCAGTCAAGCTGAACCTGGTTACATTATTCTTGTGGCACATTATAAATATAAAGAATTGGTAACTATTACATACATTTAAAACAGGCAGAAATCCTCCAGTCCTGCTTGACAGATATTCACTCTATAGAACTTACAAAATTTTAGTGAACGGTACATTTTAAACCATGACTTTAGTTGTTGATAAATAGTCTTTCTGAGAAATAAATCTCATAAGGGTGCAGGAAGAGATATGCTGAAAATAAGTAGTACTTCAAATACAGTGTTAGAGTAGTGAAATAATTTGCAATAAAAGTTTAATTTACTTAGACTTCAATTATTTATTCTATGTATTTAATAGAATCAGAACAAATCATAACAAATTATTTTCACACATAATCATTTGTTTGCTCATTATCTCCTTTGTTTCTTAACAGTTGTCCATTCATGACTGAAATGCTTCTCTAGTACAGAAGCATCAATCCTTCCTACTTAAACTATTAGAAGTCATACCTTTGCATTTAAAATAAAATTATAATCTCTTAATATTAATTTATAAGCATGCTAAGATCTGACTCCCACTCACTCTCAAAAACACTTCTAGAAGAAATTCATGTGTAACCACTCCACTAAGAGGCTACCTCATAATTGTAAGTCTTGATTGAACTTTTCCATATTTAATTTTAAGCTGCAAGGGCCATCTAATAATGGTTAAGTCCTCCACAACTATCTCCAGTCATTCTGTGGCTTCTTCTGACTTGTTCTAAAAACAATTATTTCCTACTTAAGGAATAACTAAATAGTTCACACACTTATACATAAAGTACCTTCACACACTTTGGCTAGGCCTCCAATCAATGCTGTGACTATTATCAAATATTGTGACTGTTTCCCCATGAACTGAAGTTCCCAGAAAATGGAATAACCATATAAAATGTCTATGAGTCTGATTGACTAAGGGATGCTGTGAATCTAAAGGGCTACATTTTGCAGATCCAGAGTCAAATTATTTTGGGTGATAAGTGACAGGCAGATAATCAGACAGATGATGAATTTATTTTATGTGTTTTTATATTTTGCATAAGTATATCTAAGTGAATCAGGTGAGGCTTAGGAGAGAGGATGTCAGAACCCCTTGAAATGGCTTTATGTGTAATTCTAAGCTGCCTAACAACTGAAAGATACTGAGAGCTGATCCTGGGTCCTCTGCAATATATTTTGATATATAGATAGTGTTATTATTTTATTATTACTATTGTTTTTTATTGTTATTACTATTATTGTTATTAGTTATTTTCATTATTTACATTTCAAATGTTATCCCCTCTCCTGGTTTCCCCTCTGAAAACTCCCTATCCCATTCCCACTCTCCCTGCTGACCAACCCATGCACTGCCGATTCCCTGTCCTGGCATTCACCTAAACTAGGGCATCCAACCTTCTCAGGACCAAGGGCCTCTCCTCACTTTGATGTTCAAGAAGACCATCCTCTACTACATATGCAGCTGGAGCTATGGGTCCCTGCATATATACTCTTTGGTTGGTGGTTTAGTTCAACGGAACTCTGAAGGTATTGTTTTGTTCATATTGTTGTTCCTCCTAGGGGGCTTCAAGTTCTTTCAGCTCCTTTGGTCATTTCTCTAGCTTCACCATTGGGGACCTTGTGCTCAGTCTAATGTTTGGCTGAGAGCATACACCTCTGTGTTTATCAGGTACTGGCAGAGCCTCTCAGAAAAAAGCTATATCAGGCTCCTGTCAGCAAGCCCTTGTTGAGTTCCACAATAGTGTCTGGGTTTGCTGTATATGGGATGAATCCCAAGGTGGGCCAGTCCCTGGATGGTCTTTCCTTCAGTCTCTGCTCCACATACTGTATCTGTATCTCCTAACATAGGTATTTTGTTCCCCCTTCTAAAAAGGTCCAAAGTATTCATACTTTGGTCTTCCTTCTTCTTGAGCTTCATTTGGTCTGTGAATTTTATATTGGGTATTCCAAGTTTCTGGGTAAATATACACTTATAAGTGAGTGCATACCATGAATGTTCTTTTGGTATTGGGTTACCTCACTCAGGATGATGTTTTCTAGTTCCATCCATTTGCCTAAAATTGTATGCCTTCATTATTTTAAAACCTGAGTAGTACTCCACTGTAAAAATATACTACATTTTCTGTATTAACTCCTCTGTTGAGGGACATCTGGTTTCTTATTATATTATAAATAAGAATGCTATGAACATAATATATTTTATACCTTAATTACATATTGGAGAATTTTCTGGGTATATGCCCAGGAATGGAATAGCTGGGTTCTATGGTAGTACTATGTCTAATTTTCTGAGGAACTGTTAACTGATTTCCACAGTGGTTGTACCAGCTTGCAGTCCCACCAGCAGTGAAGAAGTGTCCCTCTTTCTCCACATCCTTCCTAGTACATGCTGTTACCTGAGTTTTTGATCTTAGCCATTCTGACTGGTGGAAACTCAGGGATGTTATGATTTGCATTTCCCTGATGACTTATGAATGTTGAACACTTCTTTAGTTATTTCTCAGCTATCCTGCATTCCTCAATTGAGAATTCTATAACTTTGTACCACATTTTTAATAGGGTTATTTGGTTCTCTGGAGTCTAACTTCTTGAGTTCTTTGTGTATATTAGATATTAGCCCTCTATCTGATGTAGGGTTGGTAAAGATACTTTCCAAATTTGTTGGTTGCCATTTTATCCTATTGACAGTGTCCTTTGCCTTACAGAAGCTTTTCTATTTTATGAGGTCCCATTTGTCAATTCTTGATCTTAGAGCATAAACTATTGGTGTTCTGTTCAGGAAATTTTCCCCTGTACCCATGTGCTCTAGGCTCTTCCCAACTTTCTTTTCTATTAGTTTCAATGTATCTGGTTAAATGTGGAGGTACTTGTTCCACTTGACTTGAGCTCTGTACAGGGAGAGAAGAATGGATCAATTTGCATTCTTCTGCATGCTAACCACCAGGTGAACTAGCACCGTTTATTGAAAAGGCTAACTTTTTAACATTGGCTTGTTTTAGCTTTCTTGTTAAAGATCTAGTGACTGTAGATGTGCAGGTTCATTTCTGGGTCTTTAGTTCTATTCCATTCATCTATCTGCCTATCACTGTACCAAAACCATGAAGCTTTTATCACTATTGTTCTGTAGTACAGCTTGAGGTCCTGGATGCTGATTCCCTGAGAGGTTCTTTTATTGTTGAAAATAATTTTCTTCAATATTTTGGGTTATTTGTTATTCCAGATGAATTTAAGAACTGCTGTTTTTAACTCTGTGAAGAATTGGGTTGGAATTTTGATGGTGATTGAATTGAATTTGTAGTTTGGTTTTGGCAAGTTGGCCATTTTTACTATATTATTCCTGTCAATCCGCAAGCCCTGGAGCTTTTTCTATCTTCTGAGGTCCTCTAAGATTTTTTTTCTTCAGAGACTTGAATTTCTTGTCATGCAGATCTTTCACTTGTTTAGTTAGAGTCACACCAAGATACTTTATATTGCTTGTGAGTATTGTGAAGGGTGTCATTTCCCTAATTTCTTTCACACCCTGTTTATCCTTTGAGTATAGGAAAGCTACTGACTTGATTGAGTTAATTTTATATCCAGCCACTTTGCTGAAGTTGTTTATTAGCTGAAGGAGTTCTCTGGTGGAGATTTTTTGGGTCACTTAAATATACTATCATGTCATCTGCAAATAATAGTTTGACTTCTTCTCAATTTGTATCCCTTTGACCTTCTGTTGTCTAACTGTTCTAGCTAGAACCTCAAGTACTATACAGAATAGATAGGGAAAGAGAGGGAGGCCTTGTCTAGTACCCAATTTTGGTGGAATTGTTTCAATTTTCTCTCCATTTAGTTTGATGTTAGCTACTGGTTTGCTGTATATTGCTTTTACTATGTTTAGGCATAAACCCTAAATTCATGTTCTTTCCAAGTCTTTTAACATGAAGGGATGCTGAATTTTGTGAAATGCTTTTCAAGCATCTAATAAAATTACCATGTGGGTTTTTTTGAGTTTGTTTATGTAGTGAATTACATTGATGAACTTCCTTATAATGAACCATCTCTGCATGCCTGGGTTGAACACTACTTGATCATGGTGAAGATTGTTTTGATATGTTCTTGGATTCCATTGGCAAGAATTTTATTGAGTATTTTTGCATCAATACTCATAAGGGAAATTGGTCTGAAGTTTTCTTCCTCTGTTAGATCTTTTGTTGTTGTTGTTGTTGTTGTTGTTGTTGTTGTTTTGATATCTCCCTGTTTGTGGTTTTATAGAAGGAATTGTATAGTGTTCCTTCTGTTTCTATTTTGTAGAAAAGTTTGAAGAGAGCTGGTATTAGGTCTTCTTTGAAGGTCTGATAGAACTCTGCACCAGAACAATCTGTTCCTAGGCTTTTTTTGGGGGGGGGGGGGCAGAGACTTTCAATGACTGCTACTATTTCTTTAGGGGATATGTCACTGGGCACTGTTTAGATGGTTTATCTGATACTGATGTAATTTAGGTACTTGTTATCTGTCTTTAAATTGTCCATTTAATCAAGATTTTCTGGTTATGTTAAATATAGATTTATGTAGCAGGATCTGATGATTTTTTAAATTTACTCAGTTTCTGTTGTTATATCTCCCTTCTCATTTCTGATTTTGCTAATTTGGATGCTGTCTCTGTGTCCTCTGGTTAGTCTGGCTAAGTATTCATCTGTGGATTTTCTGAAAGAAACATTTCCTGGTTTTGTTGATTCTTTTTTTTTTATTCGATATAATTTATTACATTTCAAATGATTTCCCCTTTTCTAGCCCCCCCCACTCCCCGAAAGTCCCATAAGCCCCCTTCTCTTCCCCTGTCCTCCCTCCCACCCCTTCCCAGTTCCCCGTTCTGATTTTGCCAAATACTGTTTCACTGAGTCTTTCCAGAACCAGGGACCACTCCAGCTTTCTTCTTGTATCTCATTTGATATGTGGATTATGTTTTGGGTATTCCAGCTTTCTAGGTTAATAACCACTTATTAGTGAGTGCATACCATGATTCACCTTTTGAGTCTGGGTTACCTCACTTAGTATGATGTTCTCTAGCTCCATCCATTTGCCTAAGAATTTCATGAATTCATTGTTTCTAATGGCTGAATAGTACTCCATTGTGTAGATATACCACATTTTTTGCATCCACTCTTCTGTTGAGGGATACCTGGGTTCTTTCCAGCATCTGGCAATTATAAATAGGGCTGCTATGAACATAGTAGAGCATGTATCCTTATTACATGGTGGGGAATCCTCTGGGTATATGCCCAGGAGTGGTATAGCAGGATCTTCTGGAAGTGAGGTGCCCAGTTTTCGGAGGAACCGCCAGACTGCTTTCCAGAGTGGTTGTACCAATTTGCAACCCCACCAGCAGTGGAGGAGTGTTCCTCTTTCTCCGCACCCTCTCCAACACCTGCTGTCTCCTGAATTTTTAATCTTAGCCATTCTGACTGGTGTAAGATGAAGTCTTAGGGTTGTTTTGATTTGCAATTCCCTAATGACTAATGAAGTTGAGCATTTTTTAAGATGTTTCTCCGCCATCCGAAGTTCTTCAGGTGAGAATTCTTTGTTTAACTCTGTACCCCATTTTTTGATAGGGTTGTTCGGTTTTCTGGAGTCTAACTTCTTGAGTTCTTTATATATATTGGATATTAGCCCTCTATCTGATGTAGGATTGGTGAAGATCTTTTCCCAATTTGTTGGTTGCCGATCTGTCCTCTTGATGGTGTCCTTTGCCTTACAGAAACTCTGTAACCTTATGAGGTCCCATTTGTCAATTCTTGCCCTTAGAGCATATGCTATTGGTGTTCTGTTCAGAAACTTTCTCCCTGTACCGATGTCCTCAAGGGTCTTCCCCAGTTTCTTTTCTATTACCTTCAGAGTGTCTGGCTTTATGTGGAGGTCCTTGATCCATTTGCAGTTGAGCTTAGTACAAGGAGACAAGGATGGATCAATTCGCATTCTTCTGCATGCTGACCTCCAGTTGAACCAGCACCATTTGTTGAAAAGGCTATCTTTTTTCCATTGGATGTTTTCAGCCTCTTTGTCGAGGATCAAGTGGCCATAGGTGTGTGGGTTCATTTCTGGATCTTCAATCCTGTTCCATTGATCCTCCTGCCTGTCACTGTACCAATACCATGCAGTTTTTAACACTATTGCTCTGTAGTATTGCTTGAGGTCAGGGATACTGATTCCCCCAGATTTTCTTTTGTTGCTGAGAATAGTTTTAGCTATCCTGGGTTTTTTGTTGTTCCAGATGAATTTGATAATTGCTCTTTCTAACTCTGTGAAGAATTGAGTTGGGATTTTGATGGGTATTGCATTGAATCTGTATAGTGCTTTAGGCAGAATGGCCATTTTAACTATATTGATTCTACCGATCCATGAGCATTTTGTGCTAGAGCTTTCAAGTGTGCTGTTAGTCTGGTAGTGTATGCTATCTCCAGTTTATTTTGGAGCCACTCAGAGATGAATTTTCCTCTTATCACTCCTTTCATTTTATACCATAAGTTTTGGTGTTGTACTTTCATTTTCATTAAATTTCAAATGTCTTTAAATTCTTTCTTGTTTTCTTCCTTGTCCAAGTTATCATTGTGTAGAACATTGTTCAGCTACTTTGTTTATGTGGGTTTTCTATGGTTTTTGCTGCTATGGAGGACCAACTTTTATCCATAGTTATCTGATAGGATTATTTCAGTCTTATATCTGTTGAGGTCTGTTTCATGACCGATTATATGGTCAACTTTAGAGTTAAGAAGAAGGTATATTCTTTTGATTTAGGATGAAATGTTCTAATCTGCTAAAACTGTTTGGTCCATAACTTCTATTAGTTTTACTCTGTCTTTGTTTATTTTGTGTTTCCCTGGTCTGTCCATTGATGAGAGTGGGGTGATGAGAATTATTGTGTGTGGTACAATGTGTGCTTTGAGCTTTAGTAGTTTCTTTTTTTTTTAAATGGAATATCATCTTCATTTACATTGCCAATGGCAAAACCTTTCTGATTCCCCCCTCCCCAAAACCCCCAACCCCTCCTCCCACTCCCTGCCTCTATGAATATGCCCCTCCACCCGACCCAATTCCACCTCCCCCGCCCTTTGATTTCCCTTTGTTGGAACCTCTATTTAGCTTTTACCTGAACAAGGACCACTCCTGCCACAGATGCTCAACAAGGCATTCTTCTGCCACATTTTTGCCTGGAACCATGTGTACCCTTTGGTTGAAGGTTTAGTCCCTGGGAGTCCTAGGGCGTCTGGGGGGGGCTGAAATCATTGTTCTTCCCATGGGATTGTAAACCCCTTCAGTTCCTCTGGACTACCCTCCAGCTCTTCCATTGGGGAACCCATGCCCAGTCCAATGGTTGGCTGCTAGTGTCTGCCTCTGTATTTGTAAGGCTCTGACAGGGCTGCTTCAGAGACAACCATGACATGCTCCTTTTGGTATATACCTCTTGTTATCCATAGTAGTGTTGAGATTTGTTAACTGTTTATAGGCTAAATCCCCAGGTAGGGCAGTCTCTGGGTGGCCTTCACTTCAGTCTCTGATCCACACATTGTTTCCCCTATTGCTCCTTTGAATATTTTATTCCCTTTCACAAAGTAATCAAAGCACCTTCACTTAAGTGTCATTCTGAGCAAGGTAACCCAATCACAAAAGAACACACATGGTATGCACTCACTAATAAGCCTAAAAGCTCAATAAAACAAGTTACAATTCACCCACCACAGGAAGCTCAAGAAGAAGGGGGACTTATGTGAGTGTGCTTTGGTTCCTCTGAGAAAGTTTCTTTTATAAATGTGGGTGTCCTTTCATTTAGGGCTTAGATGTTCAGAATTCAAGGTTCTTCGTAGATTTTTCCTTTGATTAGGATGAAGTGTCCTTCCTTACCTTTTTTTGGTGACTTTTGGTAGAAAGTCAATTTTACCTGCTATTAAACTGGCTACTCCAGCTTGTTTCCTTGGACCATTTCTTCGAAAATTGTTTTCCACTCATTTACTCTGACAAAGTAGTTTTTGTCTTTTACACTGAGATGTATTTTCTGTATGTGCCAAAGTGTTGGTTTCTGTTTCTGTTTCCAGTCTATTAGTCTATGTCTTTTAATTTGAGAATTGAGTACATTGATATTGAGATATTAGTGCATAGTGATTGTTGCTTCTTGTTATGTTTGATATTATATTTATGTTTGAGTGGTTATCTTCTTTTGGGTTTGTTGAAAGAAGATTAGTTTCTTGCTTTTTCTAGGGTGTAGTTTCCCTCCTTATGTTGGCATTTTTCCATCTACTACAGTTTGTAAGGCTGGATTTGTGGAAAGTTATTTTGTAAATTTGTTTTTGCATTGGAATATCTTGGTTTCTCCATCTATGTTAACTGAGAATTTTGCTGGGTGTAAGTAGTTTGGACTGGCATTTGTGTTCTCTTAGGGTCTTTATGACATCTGCCCAAGAACTTCTAGCTTTCATTGTCTCTAATGAGAAGTGTGGTGTAACTCTGATTGGTCAGTCTTTTATGTTACTTGACATTTTTCCCTTACTACTTTTAATACTCTTTCTTTGCTTTGATTATTATGTGATGGGTAGATTATTTTTCTGTTCTAATCTATTTGGTGTTCTATATGTTTCTCTTTCTTTAGGTTAGGGAAATATTTTTTTCTATAATTTTGTTGACAGTGTTTACTGGCCCTTTAAGTTGAGAGTATTTACTTTCTTCTATATCTATTATCCTTAGATTTGGTCTTCGCATTTTGTCCTGGATGTCCTGAATTTCCTGGATGTTTTCTGTTAGGAGCTTTTTGCATTTTGCGTTTTCTTTGATGGTTGTGTCAATGTTTTCCATGGTATCTTCTGAACCTGAAATTCTCTCTTCCTAGTCTTTTATTCTGTTGGTGATGCTTGCATCTATTACTCCTATTCTCTTTCCTAGGTTTTCTATCTCCATTGTAGTCTCCCTTTGGAATTTCTTTATTCTTTCTATTTCCACTTTTAGATCTGAGATAGTTTTGTTCACTTCTTTCACCTGTTTGCTATGTTTTCCTGTAATTCTTTAAGGGATTTTTGTGCTTCATCTTTGAGGTCTTCTACTTGATTACCTGTGTTCTTTTGTATTTCTTTAAGGGAGTTATTTATGTCCTTCTTAAAATCTTCTATCATCATCATCAGATGTGATTTTAAATCTGATTCTTGCTTCTTTGACTTGTTAGGGTAACCAGGGCTTGCTGTGGTGGGAGAATTGGGTTCTGATGATTCCTTGTAGACTTGGTTTCTTTTGCTTATTATTTTTCTTATCTTACTTATCTTTCTTTTGCTTGCCTTTAGCCATCTTGTTATCTCTAGTATTAGCCGTTCTCTCTGTCTCTGACAGTGGCTTGTCTGTCCTGCAAGGCTGCATGTCATTATTCCTGGGAGATCAGTTTTCTCCAGGAGGAATTTAGGTATGGAGAACTGTCTAAACTTTCAGCTCTTGGGTGGAGACAGAAACCAGAAGGATCCTGTCACTGTTTGATCCTTGGTTCCTGTGTCCTGATGTCTCTGAGTAGGTCACATTTGGGTCAGGAATTTGAAGAGAATTGGTGGTCTTACCTGTGCTTATAGTTGTGTAGGCATTCCTGGGAGATCAGCTCTCTCCTGGCAGTATTTGTGTATGTAGTTCTGTGGCGCAGGATTATCTGTGGGCACAGATGGAAATCAGAAGACTCCTGTCCCAGGCTTCCACTGGGTTACTGTGTCCTGAGGGTTCTTGTTGGGTTCCTCTGAGCCACAGTGGTGGTCCTTCCTATACTCACAAGTCTGTCCACACCCCTGGGATGCTAGCTATCTCCCTGTGCCACATGGTTATGGAGCCCTGTGGCAGAGTATCATTTCCAGGTGCAGACAGAAACCAGAATGTTCCAGTTCCAGTATAATTAGTATTCTTAATTACTTATTACCATTCATTGGCTATTGTGTTATATCATTATATATGCTAACTATCATGTGAAGGGATTTTTGGTATTTTATATTAATAGACTATTATCTTCCAGTAATATCAAAGCTAAGATTGTCTTCACATAGCATCTGAAGCCTTCAGAAGTAAAATTACCACTTTGATATATCCTATGTGCTTAAATTGACCGCAAAAACTTTCAATAGTCTAGAATCTGTATAGAAATAATTACTCATGCTGACTGCTATTGTGAGGATATCTCTAGAAAAGGAAAGAAAGAGTCAAGAACTTTCTAGAAATTTGTATTAACACGTATATTTAGAATAAATAGGTTAATAGAAATAAAACTAGATCACAATCACAATTTGATAATAGACTAAATAAAAGCCAATCTTGGTATACAGAATAATGATAGTAGAATTGAATGTGTGTGGGGGGGTGGGTTTTTTTTGTTTTTTGTTTTTGTTTTTGTTTTTGTTTTTGGTTTCATTGCCCAGTAATTCCAACTACTTAAGAGAAAAGCTGTCAGTCCAGTGTGGGTTCGGTGTCACCATGGACATCTTACAAAGGCTTGATATCAAAATAAAATGTGAGAGATGGTCTGATTTTATTGTTTAGTGGTAAATTTCTAACCAGACAGAATAAGGCTCTGAGCTCAATTCCCAGCATAATGACAAGTTACATTTTTATATTTTGACTTTTTCCTGAGGGAAAAACCCTCAAATAAATGTAAATTGATAACTTTCCTATTGTTAAATTAAAGAAAATACTTTTAATTGAATACAGTAGATATAGACAGAAATAAACATCTAAGAAAGTAGAAGATGTAGAAATATATCCTCAAATTATACAATTTTTTTCTCACACTTTGGACAACTTGAATTATTTGAGCATAATATTCACTGAAAAAAGCAAAAGTACTGAATACCAATTTTATGTGTTTTGCTACAACAGGAGACTTTAAGCTTCTGGTTTGAAACCAGAACAAAAGTTAGTAAATAAGCTGGTACAAGGCCCCCAACACATATACAACAGAGGACTACTGGGTCTGGATTTATTCCGAGAAGATGCACCAAATGCTTAAGAGACTGGAGGCCCCAGGTAGTTTAGACATCTGGTGGAATGGGGATGGGGGTGGATATAGGTACATTCTGGTTGGACAGGGTAGTAGGGAGGAAGTATGTGATGTGGAACAGTCAAAGGGTGGACCAGGAGGGTAATAAAATCTGGAGTTTGAAAGCAAGATAGAAGGAAGGAAAGAAAGAAAGAAAGAAAGAAAGAAAGAAAGAAAGAAAGAAAGAAAGAAAGAAAGAAAGAAAGAAAGAAAGAAGGAAAGAAAGAAAGAGGGAGGAAGAAAGGAATGAAGAGAAAGAGAGAGAAAGGAAGGAAGGAAGAAAGGAAGGAAATGAAAAATAGTAAATAAAGCCAGCATATTTCAGGAGAATAGGAGGAAATCTGGAAGTTCTCTGTTACTTTTTAATTGTTTGTGTGTGTGTGTGTATGTGTGTGTGTGTGTGTGTTTATGTACAACTGAGAAAAGTGACAACAGAATGCAAAAGATGTAGCTATCCTGGAGTTCACTAAGCAAACCAGTTTACTGTTGAACTCATAGATATCTACCTAACTTTTCCTGGTGGGACTGTAGACTTGGACCACAACACACTTCTCCCTTTGCCTGTTAAACCATTGATCCATCTCTCTAGCACCCATAGGATTGGGAAACTATTTGATTCTCCTTTCACAAACTGTCAGGTAATAGCCTACAATAGTCATACAAATAGTTTTCATATTAGCATATTACATTTATTAGCTGCCCTAGTATGCTTTTTTATTTTTTCAGACATTGTTCTTTCTATGCTATAATATGACAAATTCCCCCTTTTTTTACCCACTCCCAACACTTTTATATACCACTCCAACTCTTTATTGAATTCATGGCTTTAACTGTTTATGCATTCATACATCTATATCTATATCTATATCTATATCTATATCTATATCTATATCTATATCTATATCTATATCTATATCTATATCTATATCTATATCTATATCTATATCTATATCTATATCTATATCTATCCTAAATATAACCAATCCTGTCAATATAATGCTACTTTTTATGAATGTTCTCAGGCTGGCCATTTTACAGTAGAAAGCCAATTGGTTTCCTCTTCATGAGGAAGCCTTACTCTCTTGCTCCTAGTTTTTCTAAGTTACCTGTAGCTTTTGTATATGCTTGAGTCCTCATGAAATGAAATATTCTAAAATTGCTGTAAAATATATATCTGAAAGTTCAATAATTATAAAAAATAAAGTTAGTCAATAAATAGTAGAAGAATGAAAAGCAGAATGTAAATAGAAACTCATACCATTACCAAAGAGTTGTTATCATTATCACTCTGTAGTAGAGTTGGAGGTTAGGGATGGTGATTCCCCCAGAAGATCTTTTGTTGTGGATAATAGTTTTTGCTATCCGGGGCTCTTTGTTATTCCAGATGAATTTGAGAATTGCTATTTCTAGATCTATGAAGAATTGATTTGAAATTTTGAGGGGGATTGCATTGAATCTGTAGATTGCTCTCAGCAAGATGGCCATTTTTACTATATTGATCCTGCCAATCCATGAACATGGAAGATCTTTCCGTCTTCTGAGACTTTCTTCGATTTCTTTCTTCAGAGGCTTAAAGTTCTTGTCATATAGACCCTTCACTTGCTTCTTCAGTGTTACACCTCGGTATGAAATATTATTTGGGACTATTGTGAAGGGTGTCATTTCCCTAATTTCTTTCTCATTTTGTTTATCTCTTGAGTAGAGGAAGGCTACTGATTTCTTTGAGTTAATTTTATATCCAGCCACTTTACTGAAGTTGTTTATCAGCTTTAAGAATTCTCTGGTGGAAGTCTTGGGGTCACTTAAGTATACTATCATATCATCTGCAAATACTGAGTTTGACTTCTTCCTTTCCAATTTGTATACCTTTAACCACTTTTTGCTGCCTGATTGTTCTGGCTAGGACTTCAAGTACTATATTGAATAGGGAGAGAGTTGGCAGCGTTGTCTCATCCCCGATTTTAGTGGGATTGCCTCAAGTTTCCCTCCATTTAGTTTGATGCTGGCTACTGGTTTGTAGTATATTGGTTTCTCTATGTTTAGGTATGGGCCTTGGATTCCTCATCTCTCCAAGACTTTTATCATGAAGGGATGCTGAATTTTGTCAAAAGTCTTTTCAGCATCTAATGAAATGACCATGTAGGTTTTTTTTTTTTCCTTTAGTTTGCTTATGTAGTGGATTACATTGACAGATTTCAGTATATTGAAACATCCCTGCATCCCTGGGATGAAGCGTACCTGATCGTGGTCAATTATAGTTCTGATGCATTCTTGGATTTGGTTGGCCAGGATTTTGTTCAGTATTTTTGCATCAATGTTCATGCGGGAGATTGGTCTGAAGTTCTCCTTCCTTGTTTGGTCTTTGTTTGGTTTGGGTATAAGTGTGATTGTGGCTTCATAGAATGGGTTGGGTAGCATATCTTGAGTTTCTATTTCATGGAAAAGTTTGAAGAGTATTTGTATTAACTCTTCTTTGAAGATCTGATAGAATTCCCTGCTAAATCCATCTGGTCCTGGGCTTTATTTTTGAGGGGAGACTATTAATGATTGCTTCTATTTTCAAAGGGCTTATGGGACTATTTAGATGGTTTATCTGATCCTGTTTTAACATTGGCACCTCTGTTATAAATTCATTAAAGATTTCTAGGAAGCAGGTAGAAAAATAGAAAAGCCTGATTCTTTCTGACTTCTCATAAATAAGGTACAGTATATAAGGCAGTGGAATTGCATCAGTAATGAATTATGTATAAGTACTGTTACTCTGGAAAATTATGTACAATTAAAGTATCCTTCTGAAATGAAAAAAATTAAAGGTATTTTCAAGTATGTGAAAATAAAAAAAAGAATTCAAGTAGATAACTGATGTTAATGAATTTTAATACTTCCTGCTTAAAATGATATCAAACTTCAAAATTGATTAAATTAGTACACAAAAATCAATTCTGAATTTTCAATCAGCACACATTTTAAAAATATTAATATTTGGGGAAAAAAGAGTAAAATCAGGCCAGGGTTTTTAAAAGAATGTAATCCCTTGAAAAGAAAATAAAAATATAAGTCTTCATTCAGGTACTTCCTAAGAAGCACATTTTAAGAGAGCTTGCATTGGTTAAGGATTACTTCAGAATTTCAGAACTACAATGAGAAATGAAGAAATGCAAGCATGCATTGAAATAGGTATTCAATGAGAAACAATGATCACTGAAACTTAACTGAATAAGTAATTTTTCAAGCTTAAAAGCTTTGGATTTGTTTGTAGTAGTAAGTACTTTGGTAGCATCTTTCCCTTGGATTGCTATGCACTTTGAAAATAATGAAAATAATGACTTTTGCAAAGGATACTTGAAATTGATAGCACTACATAAAGGACTAAAATATATTAAAATATCAAGTGATTACTCATTTGGAATTTAAATGCATACTTCTAAACTAATACTGTTTTGTTTACTTTTCTATGTAAACAATTCATCTACAAAGAAAGCAGACTGTAACTTAGAACAAATTTCTTTTAAAAAGGAAATTGTAGATTCACACTGAATTGCCCTCGAGTGAAATGTTAATTTCTTTTTTTCTGTCTCACATTAGTCCCATAAGTAACAAATTACATTTAATAATTGCTAATGCATATCCCACAATGAAACTAATATATAAGAGAGTTTCTAGGTTTAACTGTAGACAATATTTAGATAAGACACTGCACCAGGCAGCCTATTTTGCTTTGTTTTGTTTTTAAATTGAATATCTTCTTCATTTACATTACCAATGGTAAAACGTTTCTGGATTTCCCCTCCTCCCCAAAGATCTCCAACCTTTCCTCCCACCTCCTGCCTCCACATATATGCCTATCCATCCGACACACTCCCACCTCTCTCCCCTTGTTTTTCTTTTGTCAGGGCCTCTATTGAGCCTTTACCTGACCAAGGAACACTCCTCCCACTGATGCCCAACAAGACCTTCCTCTGCCACATTTTTGGCTGGAACCATGTGTACCCTTTGGTTGATGGTTTAGTCCCTGGGAGTCCTGGGGTGTCTGCGTCAATGACCTCATGCCCAGTCCAACAGTTGGCTGCTAGCATTTGCCTCTGTATTTGTAAGGTTCTGGCAGGGCCCCTCTGGAGACAACCATGGCATTCTTCTTTTGGAATACACCTTTTGTAGTCCATAGTGGTGTTGGGGTTTGTTGACTGTTTATAGGATGAATCCACAGGTAGGGAAGTCTCTGGGTAGCCATTACTTCAGTCTCTGCTCCAGACATTGCTTCCCTTATTGCTCCTGTAATTATTATGTTCCCTTTCTTAGAGGAACCAAAACACCCTCACTTAAGTCCTTCTTCTTGAGCTTCCTGTGCTGGGTGAATTGTAACTTGTTTATTTTGAGTTTTTGCATTAGCATATGCTTATTAGTGAGTAGATACCATGTGTGCTCTTTTGTGATTGGGTTACCTCACTCTGGATGACACTGAATTGTTCCATCCATATGCCTAAGAATTTCATGAATTCATTGTTTTTAATAGCTGAATAGTACTCTACTGTGTATATATACCATAGCTTCTATATCAATTCCTCTGTTGAGGAACATCTGTGTTCTTTCCAGGTTCTGGCTATTATGAATAAGGCAGCTCTGAACATAGTGAAGCATCTGTCCTTATTACATGTAGGAGCACCTTCTGGGTATATGCCCAGGAGTGTGACAGCTGTGTCCGCAGGTAGTACTATGTCTAATTTTCTCAGGAATCACCAAACTGATTTCCAGAGTTGTTTTACAGCTTGCAATCCCACCAACAATGGAGAAGAGGTCCTCTTTCCCCACATCTTCTCTAGCATATGCTGTCCCCTGAGTTTTTCACTTTAGCCATTCTGACCAGTGTAAGGTGGAATCTCAGTGTTGCTTTGATTTGCATTTCCCTGATAACTAAGGATACTGAATATTTCTTTAGGTACTTTAGAGCCATTCAAGTTTTCTCAGTTGAGATTTCCTTATTTAGCTCTGTACCCCATTTTTATTAGGGTTATTTGATTCTCTGGAGACTACCTTCTTGAGTTCTTTGTATACATTGGACATTAGTCCTCTAGTGGATGTAGGGTTAGTAAAGATCTTTTCCTAATTTGTTGGTTGCTGTTTTGTCCTATTGACCAGGTTCTTTGCCTTACAGAAGCTTTGCAGTTTTATGAAGTCCCATTTGTAGATTCTTGTTCTTAGAGCATAAGCCATTGGTGTTCTGTTCAGGAACTCTTCCCATGTGCCCATGTGTTCAAGGTTTGTCATCACTTTCCCCCCTATAAGCTTCAGTGTGTCTGGTTTTATGTGTAGATCCTTGATCCACTTGGACTTGAGCCTTTTGCAAGGAGATAAGAATGGGTCGATTTGCATTTTTCTGCATGCAGACCTCCAGTTGATCCAGCACCATTTTTTAAAAATGCTGTCTTTTTTTCAGTGGATGTTTTTAGCTCTTTTGTCAAATATCAAGTGATCATACCTGTGTGGATTATTTTCTGGGTCTTCAATTGTAATCCACTGATCTTTCTGCCTGTCTGTATACCAATACCAAGCAGATTTAATCACTATTGCTTTGTAGTAAAGTTTGAGGTTATGGTTGGTGATTCCCCCAGAAGATCTTTTGTTATGGAGAATACTTTTTCTATCCTGGAGATTTTTTATTGCAGATGAATTTGAGAATTGCTATTTCTAGATCTATGAAGAATTGATTTGGGATTTTGATGGGGATTGCATTGAATCTGTAGATTGCTTTCGGCAAGATGACCAGTTTTTCTATATTGATTCTGCCAATCCATGAACATGGGAGATCTTTCCATCTTCTGAGACTTTCTTCGATTTCTTTCTTCAGAGGCTTAAAGTTCTTGTTATATGGATCTTTCACTTGCTTCATCAGGGTCACATCTTGGTATGAAATATTATTTGGGACTATTGTGAAGGGTGTCATTTCCATAATTTCTTTCTCATCTTGTTTATCCTTTGAGTAGAGAAAGGCTGCTGATTTTCTTGAGTTAATTTTATAACCAGCCACTTTGCTGAAGTTGTTTATCAGCTTTAGGAATTCTCTGGTGGAAGTCTTGGAATTGCTTAAGTATACTATCATATCATCTGCAAATAGTGATAGTTTGACTACTTCCTTTCCAATTTGTATATCTTTGACCTCTTTTTACTTCCTGATTGCTATGGCTAGGACTTCAAGTACTATATTGAATAGATAGGGAGAGAGTTGACAGCCTTGTCTGGTCCCCATTTTAGTGAGATTGCTACAAGTTTCTCTCCATTAAGTTTGATGTTGGCTACCGGTTTGCAGTATATTGCTTTCACTAGGTTTAGGTATGGGCCTTGGATTCCCAATATTTCCAAGACTTTTATCATGAAGGGATACTGAATTTTGTCAAAAGTGTTTTCAGCATCTAATGAAATGACCATGTGGTATTTTTCCTTTAGTTTTTTTATGTAGTGGATTATAATGACAGATTTCAGTATATTGAACCATCCATCTCTGCCTCCCTGGGATGAAGCCTATCTGATCTTGGTTAATTATAGCTTTGCTTAATCTTAGATTCAGTTGGCCAATATTTTGTTCAGTAATTTTGCATCAATGTTCATGAGGGGAATTGGTCTGAAGTTCTCCTTCCTTGTTTCGTCTTGGTTTGGTTTAGGTATAAGCATTATGGTGGCTTTGTAGAATGAGTTGGGTTGTGTTAATTGAGTTTCCATTTTGTAGAAAAGTTTAAAGAACATTGATATTAACTCTTCTTTGAAGATCTGAAAGAATTCTCCACTAAACCCATCTGGTCCTGGGCTGTTTTTGTTTTTGTTTTTGTTTTTGTTTTTGTTTTTTTAATGGAGATTATTAATGACTGCTTCTATTTCCGCAGGGCTTATGGGATTATTTAGATGGTTTATTTGATCCTGTTTTAATGTTGACACCTTGTATGTATCTAGAAATTTTTCCATTTCATCCAGGTTTTCAACATTTGTTGAGTATAAACTGTTGTACTAGGATCTGATAATTTTTTGAATTTCCACAGTTTCTGTTATTATATCTCCCTTTTTATTTCTGATTTTAATAATTTGGATACTGTTTCTGTACCCTCTGGTTAGTCTGGCTAAGGATTTAACTGTCTTGTTGATTTTTTCAAAGAACCAGCTTCTTGTTTTGTTGATTCTTTGTACAGTTCTTTTTGTTTCTGTTTGGTTGATTTCTGCCCTAAGTTTGATTATTTCCTGCTGTCTACTCCTCTGGGAGTATTTGCTTCCTTTTGTTGTAGAGCTTTCAAGTGCACTGTCAAGCTGTTAGTTTAAGCTCTCTCTATTCTCTTTTTGGAGGCACTCAGAGCTATGAGTTTTCCTCTTAGCACTGCTTTCATTGTGTCCCCTAAATTTAGGTATGATATGTCTTCATTTTCATTAAATTCTAAAAAACATTAATTTCTTTCTTTGCTTCTTCCTTGACGAAACTATCATTGAGAAGAGCATTGTTCAAAGTCCATGTGTATGTGTGTTTTCCATTGCTTTTGTTTGAGCTTAGAACCTGCCTTAGGCTATGGTGATCTGATAAGACACATGGTATAATTTCAATATTGCTGTATCTATTGAGGCCTGTTTTATGACCAGTTATGTGGTCAGTTTTGGAGAAGGTACCATGAGATGCTGAGAGGAATGTATATTCTTTTGCTTTAAGGTGGAATGTTCTATAAATATCTGTTAGATCTCTTTGGTCCATCACTTCAGTTAGTTTGACTGTATCTCCATTTAGTCTCTGATTCCATGACTTATCCATTTTTGACAGTGGGGGTGTTGAAGTCTCCCACTTATTATTGTGTAGGGTGCAATGGGTGCTTTGTGCTTTATTTATGTTTCTTTTATGAATGTGGGTATCCTTGAGTTTGGAGCATAGATATTCAGAATTGAGAGTTCATCTTGGTAGACTTTTCCTTTGACCAGTATGAAGTATCACCCCTTATCTTTTTTGATAACTTTTGGTTGATAGTCAATATTATCTGATATAAGAATGACCATTCCAGCTTGTTTCTTCGAACCATTTGCTTGGAAAATTGTTTTCCTTCCTTTGATTCTTAAATAGTGACTGTCTTTGTTACTGAGGTAGGTTTCTTGTATGTGGCCAAATGTTGGGCCCTATTTATATATCCATTCTATTAGTCTATATCTTTTTAAAGGGGAATTGAGACCATTGATATTAAGAGATATTAAGGAAAAGTGATTGTTGCTTATTGTTATCTTCTAAGTTAAAGGTGATATTCTCGTTGTATAGCTGTCTTCTATTGGGTTTGATGAAAGATTACCTTATTAATTTTTCTATGGTGTGGTTCACTGCCTTGTGTTGGTATTTTCCACCCATTATCCTTTACAGAGCTGGATTTGTTGAAAGATACTGTGTAAATTTGCTTTTGTCTTGGAATGTCTAGTTTTCTCCATTTATGGTAATTGAAAATTTTGCTGGGTATTGTAGTCTGAGCTGACATTTATGTTCTCTCTGGGTCTGTACGATATCTGTCCAGGCTCTTCTAGCTCTCATAGTCTCTGGTGAGAAGTCTGATGTAATTCTGATAGGCCTACCTTTATATGTTACCTGACCTTTTTCTCTCACTGTTTTTAATATTCTTTCTTTGTTCAGTGCATATGGTGTTTTGATTATTATGTGACAAGAGGGATTTCTGCTCTGGTCAAATCTGTTTGGAGTTCTGTTGGCTTCCTGTATGTTCATGGGCATCTCTTTCTTTAGATTAGGAAAGTTTTCTTCTATAAATTTGTTGAAGATATTCATTGGGCCTTTAAGATATAAATCCTCACTTTCTTCTATTCCTATAATCCTTAGGTGTGGTCTTCTCATTTTGTCAGGATTTCCTGTATTATTTGGGTTACAAGCTTTTTGCATTTTGCATTTTCTTTGACTGTTGAGTCAATGTTTTCTATGGAATCTTCAGCATCTGAAATTGTTTCTTCTATCTCTTGTATTCTGTTGTTGATGCTTGCATTTGTGACTCCTGAATTCTTTCCAAGTTTTTCTCCCTTCAGAGATGTCTCACTTTGAGATTTCTTTATTGATTCTATTTCCAGTTTTAGATCCTGGATAGTTTTGTTCAGTTCCTTCACTTGTTTGTTTGTTTTTTTCTGAAATTCTTTAAAGAATTTTTGTGTTTCCTCTTTAATGGCTTCTACCTGTCGAACCATGTTCCCCTGTGTTACTTTTAGGGATTTTTGTGATTCCTCTTTAAGAGACTCTTTAAGAGCCTGCATGTTGACCTATGTTCTCCCTTAATTCCCTTAGAGAGTTTTGTTTTGCCTCTTTAAGGGCTTCAACCTGTTGACCCATATTCTCCTATATTTCTTTAAGAGATATTTGTTTCCTCTTTAAGAGCTTCTACCTTTTGATCCATATTCTCTTGTATTTCTTTAAGGAATTTTTGTGCTTCTACCTTTTGACCCATTTTCTCCTGTATTTCTTTAAAAGTTATTTATGTCCTTCTTGAAGTCATCCATCAGTGATATGAGATGTAGTTTTAAATCGAGTTCTTTTTTTCTGATGTGATGGAGTATGCAGGATTTGCTGTTGTGGGGGAACTGGGTTCTGATAGTGCTATGTTGCCTTGGTTTCTGTTGGTAATGATTTTCTTTTTGCCTTTGGCCAACTGGTTATCTCTGGTGTTAACTGGTCTTGCTGACTCTATCTTCTCTGTCCTGCAGTCCTGTGTTTCTGTACTCCTGGGATTCTCTTTCCAATGCCCTGCGAACAACTAATTCTCTAGGAAGTATCCGGTGATGAGGTCTCCCCTCTGGCAGAGTTGGCAAGAGTTGTTGAGAGCTGCAGGCTGCTAGCTCTCAAATGATCTGCTGCTAAAGGATCTCAAATGCCCTGTTGATGATGGTTCTCAAATGACCTGCTCCTGCCAATTCTCCAGTTTCCTGTTCCTGTAAGTTCTCTAATACCCTGCTCCTGTCAGTTCTCTAGAGAGTATCAGGAAGTGGAGTCTTCTTTGTACTAGATATGGAACAGGTCTATCACATCCAACAGAAAGGGGCGGTTACAGGGTTAGGGGGGTAAAAGGGATGGAAGGGGAGTGGCAAACTGGAGGTTGTTGAGTAGTGAGTCCAAGAGCTGAGTGGCTCTGGCTCCGGGACTCTTGGTGTTGAGCGGTGATGCTTACCTAATACCCTGCTCCTGTCAATTCTCTGGAGAGTATCAGGAAGTGGGGTCTTCTTTGTGCCAGATGTGGTACAGGTCTACCACATTTAACCCAGGCAGCATTGAATCCCATCACTTGTGTTGTAGAGGCAGGCAACTTTCTGAGCCCACTCTGGTCTACAGAGTTAGTCCTAGGACAGCCAGGGCTATACAGGGAAACCCTGTCTCAAAAAAACCAAATAAATAAATAAATAAATAAATAAATAAATAAATAAATATGATAAGGCATTGCACAAATTTAAAATACTTTTGAAAAGATATTAGGAGTGGTATAGTTGGGTCCTCAGGTAGTACTGTGTCCAGTTCTCTGAGGTATCTCCAGATCGATTTCCAGAGTGGTTGTACCAGTTTCTAATCCCATCAGCAATGGAAGAGTGTTCCTCTTTATCCACATCCTCTTCAGCATGTGCTGCCACCTGAGTTTTTGATTTTAGCCATTTTGATTTGTGTAAGTTGGAATCCCAGGGTCATTATAATTTGCATTTCCTTGATCACAAAGGACTTGGAACATTTCTTTAACTGCTTCTCAGTCATTAAAGATTCCTCTGTCTTGAATTCTCTGTTTAGTTCTATATACTATTTTTTGATTAGGTTGTTTGCTTTTTGGTGATTATCATCGTGATATATATATATATATATATATATATATATATATATATATATATATATATATTGGATATTAGCCCTCTATTGGATATGGGGTGAGTGACAAATTTTTCCCAATCTGTAGGTTGCCTATTTGTCATATTGACTGTACTCTTTGCTTTACAGATTTTCTGAGGTCTCATTTATCAAGTCTTGACCTTAGAGCCTAAGCCATTGGAGCTCTGTTTAGGAAATTTCCTTCCATAATAATGAGTTCTAGGCTCTTTCCCACTTTCTTTTGTATTAAATTCACTGTACCTGGTTTTATGTTGAGGTCCTTGATCCTTTTGGACCTTAGGATATAATCCATAGAAGTCAAGAAGTTTAACAAGCTGAAGTGGGGATGCCTTAATCCCAAGTGGGAGGGAGAAAAAAATCAGTCATGGGGAGGGCAAAAGAGGGAGGAAGGGACTAGGTGGGAGAGGGGACAGAGAGGGGAAAATGGTAACATTGGCAGGCACTGGGGGAACAGAACTGAAGCCCTGAAGACCATCAGAAAGAATACAAACAGGCAACATCAGGATGTAGGTTGGGAGACCATCTAGAATGTACCAGAGACCTGGGAGGTGAGGGAACATCAGGACTCAAAAGGTGGTATCAAAGATGAAATGCCCTATAGTATCAAGAGAGAACTTGTAGAATCCACCTCCAGTAGAAACACAGGGCATCAAGTGGAGGAATGGGTTGCCATCCCACAGTCAAAAACTCGGGCCCAGAATTGTTTCTCTTTAAAAGAACTGCAGAGCCAAACATAGACAAGAGCCTGAGGGAAAGGAGGTCCAGTGACATGTCCAAATTGGGATCCAACTCAAAGTGAGGCCTCAAGGCCTGACACTATTACTGATGCTTGTTGTGCTTTGAAGCAAGAGCCTAGCATGGCTGCTTTCCAAGAGAACCATGAAGCAGCTGAAATAGGCAGATGCAGATACTTACACCCAAATAATGGACAGAAGTTAGTGGAGCTTTTGGTTGAATTAGGGAAAAATTTGAAGAAGCTGAGGAGGAGGGTGACCCCATAGGAAAACCAGAAGTCTCAACTAACCTGGACTCCCAAGATTTCTCAGATCAGCAAACAGGAAGCATACACCAGCTGATATGAGGCTCCTAGTCACAAAAACAGCAGAGGACTGCTTTGTCTGGCCTCAGTAAGAGAAGATTTACCTAACCCGTGAGACAGACTTGAATTCCTCAGGGAGTGGGGAGTTCTAGTATGATGGGAATGGGTTTTGGGGACAGAGGGAAAAGGAGGTATAGGATGAGGAACAGTCGGAGGGTAGACTTAGAGTAGGATAACAACTGGACTGCAAAAAAATCAAATAAATAAATAATAATAATAATAATAATACTCATTCTGGACCATTGTTTACTCTTGATTAACTGGGGAAGGGAAAAGACAGCATACAGATACAGTAAGAAAAACAAAGACTCTAGACATATAGTATTTCAGATTAGCAATCTTTGAAAGATTTTACTAAACAAAGCTAAGTTACAATTCATGCTACTTAGCTGCAGCTGAAAAATCTACATTGATTAAGAAGAAACAAGCTTCACTGAGGTTGTATCTTCTGGGATGTACTTTCTCAAGGTCATTTTACAAAAATCATGACTCAGAGACAGCAAAATTGTATCTCAACTTGCAGTTTTACTTGAAAATTTGTAGAAGCTCACACTTGTTGGTGGGTTTAGTAGCATAAAAGCTCTAGGATTGAAAGAAGCTGTTTAGGTGCATGTGATAGGGTTAATGAATCCAGATAAATCCTCGGAGGCCAGTGAAGAATGTGCAGTCTCTGTTGAAGTGAAGAACTCAGAATATTGGTGATTTCAGGACCATGGGGATGTACATCAAGTACAGCATCAGGTATGGATGGAAGCAACCCTGACCCTGCTAGATAAGCAGTGTATATATTGGATGCATACATAATAGTGCCCGGGTAGTATAGATGCCTAAGAACTTCAAAGTCCTGATAAGAGTCAGTGAGGTTCAGGAGTCCACCGGGGTGGTTCTGATTCCCTAGTTTATTCTTGATATGTCCATAAAGAAAGTCATGGAACAATTGAAGGATAGAAGGAACAGGTTGGACTTCCAAGTCCTTGGAGGGAAAGGAACTGCAAGGAAGTAGCAAGGAGTTCACCATGCTTTGGAGGAGAAAAACCAAGCAGCAATATGAGGTCTCCAAATGGAGAGGCCACACAGGCCGATCCTACAGGCAGATGGTCAGAGAACTTAGCAGTGACTAAATTTGACTGAGCCACTAAAGTTTAGGGCAGGTAGGATGTGCAGAGATAAAAGTATTAAAAAGGGCATGCTTTTCTTGGTGGTAGATAGTAGCCCTGAGCAATTGTGACAAGAAGGCAAGTTGAAAATGAACAAGCTTAGGTGGGGTACCTAAAAGCTACACACAACAGATGTCTGACTGCATTATACTGCTGTACATTTGCTTGGCTGAAGTGTAATCATTTTTGTCCTTTGACATTTCTGTAATGCTGTAAGAAACATGTAGCTTATTTTTGAAGCTATAGGAATCACAGTTGAAAGATGATGGGTTTTTTAAAATTTTTTTTCCATTTTTTTAAATTTATTGATATATTTATTTACATTTCAAATGATTTCCCCTTTGTTAAAGAGGTGTTTTAATGTCTGTGAGACTTTGAAAACCATAATGAATTTCTATGCTTCATTTTGTAATATTTATGTGATATCTTAGAAATAAACAAGAAAGGAAAAGTTATGATTTAATGATAATATATTTCTGAATCAAGTTGAAAAGAGACAAATTATATATTTTGTTGTTTTTAACTTGACAAAACTATTTTTACCTAGCAAGAGTGACTCTTAGTGGAAGGATGATTTCACTAGGTTAATTTACAAACATGTCTATCTATTGTCTATATATTGGACTTTTTTCTTTTTTCTGTCTTTTTTGATTATTTGTTATTAGAAGATCCCATTCACTGTGAACACTGCTACAATTTTAACCAGTTGATCTTGCTTGATGTAACAATCTGTACATGTCTTCAAGAATGTATATTAAGAAATGTTTTTTTCTTCATCTTTGCTTCAGCACTTATTTCCAGGTCTAGCCCAATCTCCCTGCCTTGGCTTTCTTGGATGATGTATTATAAAACTAAGATGAAGTAAACTCTGTCCTCTTCTAGCTGCCTTTGTTCTGTGTTTTATAAAAAGCTTGAGAAGTCCAGAACACTTCTGATTTACCATAGTTTCAAGTTATGTGCCATTAACAACTATAGTAATTAATGTTAACAACTCGAAAATATATAGAACCAACTAATAGACAAGTCTTTGGGCACAAAAGTGATAGAATATCTAGGTTAGATAAGTCTTTGAAACATCTTCTAATTTAGGATAATTAAGGTTAGAAGATTCACCTTAACTGTGATCAGTAATATCCTGTGGTTTGGGGAACTAATAAAACATACAATGTGATCTATGCAATCACTAGTGCCTGTTTGTTGACTGGTTGTAGAATAGGCCTAACTTTTCTGTTATTAAAACTGTCAAAAGCTCATTAAATTATCTTAGAAAATTCCACTTTAGGATTCTTACAACATGGAATATAAACCATTATAAGGCTACTTGAAACTTGATAAATAGAAAATGGGCCAACCATTGAGGAGGACATTTCATTATTTAAGATTTAAATACCGAGTGTTCTGTATTGTCACCTCTTTGATGATAAATTCTTTCATTTGTACAGATAATACAGAAAGTGTTTACTATTTTCACTGTGCAAAAGGATTGTGTGTGTGTGTGTGTGTGTGTGTGTGTGTGTGTGTTCATGTGTGCCTGTGTGTTGTATGGTACAGTATGTGTGATTGGTATCACAAATGTGTTTTTGTGTATGTTTCTGTATTTGTGTTTCTATGTGGTATGTGTGTAGTGTGTGTCTATATGCATATACTGGGTGTATGTGTCTCTGTGTGTTTGATGTATATTTGTGTATTTTGGTGGTGGTATGTATATGTGTGTGTAGTCTATGTGTGGCATATATTTGTGTCTGTGGTGGGGTAGGTGATGTGTGATGTGTGTGTGTGTGTATGTGTGTTTATATGTATAGGTGTATTTGTGGTATAGAGGTATTGTGTTTGTATTTCTGGTGTGTGTACGTGTATATATTTTATGTTTTGTCATTTTTCTCTACTTCTGACTAGTATACAAAATCTGACTCCTTTTGTGTCATTGATTAAGAGATGCCCTGAATTTCGTACTATCTTTGGGAAAAGCCTCCACAGTACTTAAAGCATCTGTGTATCACCTAGTATTATATCAAAATAGATGTTTGTCATAAATCTAATTTTTCAGATCATAAAAATCCTTAGTGTACATTGATTCTCCTTGGTTGCAGAGATCAGGATTTATACATTTCCTGCATCTGAAATTTAGAATACTATCTGAATTTTTGTGTTCATTAAAAACTTCCTCAAAAAACAAATAGAACTAGGAGTGATTACATACTTATCAAAATATTTTTTGAATAATTTAATAAAATATATTGAACACTAGTATACACCAGCACTACACAAATATCCTGTTGATGCAACAATAAAAAATTATGAATTAACTTTTGCTGTAGTGAGATTTATTTTCAGAGGTTAATAGTTTAGTTTTACAGAACAAATAAAGCACACAAAATATATCCTATTTTGGCTAATGTAATTCTTTGGGAATTCTGAAAAAAATATTTATTTTGTCACTTGTTTGGGTACAAAAAATAAAACAATTCACAACAAAACCATGATTATTGAAACATGTTGAAATTTAGGAAATATGAAAAGCAAATTCAGTAAAATTTCTCATGCTTTGATTAGAGATCAGGTGCTGTAATCAAATTTTGATCCTTTATGTCCAGGAGCAGTATTGTGAATGAGATTTTCAATGAGAAGAAGAGAGAAGGCCTCAGCACATGTGTTCAAAAGAGTTCCAACCAGTTCCTAAAAGTGATAAAAAAAAAAAAAAAGAATTATTGGCTCTATCTGAAAACACAGAAGCGTACAGCATCTTTGATTATGTGATTACAACTAAATTTAGAGCTTTCTTTTCTGGATTTCAATATGTGTATTTCCTTATATCATTTTCCTAAACTATTTGTTTCCAGGAACCAACTGTCTGATTTGGCTGACGCATTTGTCACAGAGAATGATGAAATTCCAACACAGAGATTTTACTTTTCCTGAGAGAACTAACTTGCCATCATCTTAAGTTCACTTGTAATATATTCTAAGAAAAAAAAAGGACTCCCCAGCCATGAAATAACTGTGAGAAGTAAATCAATGAAGCTAATCATTTTACACTCCTGTTTCAACATTTGTAAAACTATAAATAAAACCCTAACTATTTCATTTATCAGTTTTTATCACAGTAACATTAGTACTAAGACAACTTAATGCCTAAAACCACTGACTGTTCTTGTAGAGAACACAGATTTGATTCCCAAAACCCACATATTAACTCACATCTATCCAAAGATAGTTTTGGGAAACACAAAAACTTCTTCTGCCTTTTTTAAGCACAAGGCATTCACATGGTTAACAAACAAACATACAGGCAAAATATTTATACATGTAAATTTAATAAGTAAAAAATATAAGATATTGTTGAGAGCTAATGAAGAACACAGGTTGATTTTGTCCCCGACATAAAAAGTGTGATGGTGGGTTAAGAAAGGATGCAAAGTAAGTCTTCCTGCAGGCAAAGAAATTGGAGTTATTACAGAATTCTAAGAGTTATTACTGAATTCTAAGAGGGAGCCAATAGGTCAAGCTTGACATCTATTGCAAATAAACCAATTAAACAAAAACATAAACATGAAAAGCAGAAAAATAAAAATTCTTCAGTATCACCAGAGTAGGAAAAGAAACAAATGCTTCCAATAAACAAGGTCTATTATCCAATAAACCAGGTCATTTAAATATCACTAATATTTAAATGTAAAGTAAGAAATGTATGCAACTGAGTCCTTTTCAAAATGTAGGTCTTAACCAATATTGTTTGGTTCACTACTTTTATGAAAGATTGTTTGAAAAGCTGTAAATCTTTCACAGTGAGATAAATTCTTCCTCCTGCTGCTGTACTCAACACAACCATTCCTTCTCACAACATGGAATTATTGGAAGAGTGTCAATTTCTTGATACCCATTGTTTGAATAGTCTGATAGCCAAGCACAGGATACATTTTTTCTTAGAGTAACTTCATACCTGCCAGACTGCTTACAGTTCAAAATAAACAGGTCTTGGAATGCTTCATCTTGGATCCAGCTGCCACACTTTCATGTATACTGATTGTCATATTCTGAGGACCCTCAAAAAGGAGACCCCACAGGTGGAGAGGAAGTATAGGAATATCTGCAGAGCCTCCAGACAGTCAATACCTAAGTTCCAAAGGTGTCAATGAACCATTTTGTTGGAAGACCATTTAGTAAACTACACTGCCTTGTATTTTGTAGAGCTGAGATGTAAGATAGGCAATGAGTTCTGGGAAAATTGCTAATTCCAGAGCAAGGGAAACTGTTTCAGAGGACAAAAAGAAAAGAAGATATTTCCATGAAAATAAAGTCTCACTTTCTTAGAGAATGGGATATGCTCCTCTAAATATCAGGGTATTTTTTAAATACCAATTTTCTCTTCACATTCAAGAATTGTAGCAATGTAAGAGGAAATGGTGTGTAAATAGCTCAGATTTTAATATCCACCATCAACTAACTTCATGTTCCAGCAAACTAAGACTAGGAGAAAGGTAAGCTTCCTCAAAATCATATCAAAGAAAAGAAGAAAGTAATATTTTTCCTAAACCTGCCTTTATGGAGTAGTCATCTCTAGTGAACT
This sequence comes from Apodemus sylvaticus, assembly GCF_947179515.1. Classification (NCBI taxonomy): domain Eukaryota; kingdom Metazoa; phylum Chordata; class Mammalia; order Rodentia; family Muridae; genus Apodemus; species Apodemus sylvaticus. Next base: position 20,954,235 of record NC_067483.1, on the reverse strand, counting down.
AGAAAACAGTGTAGTAGGTAAAAAAAATTGCAAAGGGCAGTTACTGTGGTAAGTAAATACAGACAGAATGATAACTTCTGGTAGTATTAGACACTTGCCTGCTAGTGATGCAGGTTATTTTGATTATCCTTACTTTCTTGTTTTTGTTTTGATTACATTTTTAACTCAATACCAGAAATACTTCCTTACCATTTAGAAATTACTGTACACATTAGAAATACAGAATTATTTAAAGCAAATCCCTGTAGTAAATCTGCAGTAATTTTTTTTTTGAGAATGTGTTTTTTGAAAAATAAAGTATGTCATTATGGGGCAGCTTAAACCATTTATTCACCACTGTTTTGCACAGTTATTCAATTGTTCTTCAGTTGTTTGGCTATTCTATCTATTTTACATACTAACCCCGTGCCAGATGTAAGATTGGAAATGTTTTCTACCATTCTATAGGCTGTCATCTCATTGTGTGGACTTTCTAATGTGTTGTGCTGAAGGTTCTTCATTTTCTGTATTCTTGTTTGTTTATGTTTGCTTTTGTTTCTTATGCATTTGAGATTTTATATAAAAAGTATCTCCTGTGAGTATTTCTGGGTAAGTTTTTCAGATTCCATTCTATATTTAATTATTTAACTCATTTGGAATTCATTTTTGCATTTTGTACTTTTTTCTATAATCTTGAAGAATGTTAGTGACATTTTGAGAAGGAGTATAATTAATCAGCAAAATGTTTAAAAGTAGTATGGACATCTCACAATACTCATTATTCCTGCCCATAATCATAGTATAATAAAATTAGGAAATATTTTTGGCCTGTAAAGTTAAATTGAATTTGTTTTTTATTATTTTTCCTTTGAGATTATTTTTTATTATTTATTTTGTTTATTTTCATTTCAAATGATTTCCCCTCCCTGTTTTCACCTGAAAGACCCCCATTCACCCTTCCTCCTACTGCCTCTAGGAGAGTGCTGCCCTGCCCAAACTTTCACTCATACCCTACCAACCTATCATTCCCCTATGCTGGGGCATCAAACTTAACATGTGAGAAATGAGGTTCTTGAGTCACTGATTTGTGTTATGGAATAATTATCTGGTACTTTTCATACTTTTGCGAGGACTTAAAATAAGATTTTTATTAGATATATTCTTTATTTACATTTCAGATGTTGTCCCCTTTCCTTGTTCCCACCCCACCCCTGAAAATCCCATAAGTCATCTTGTGTATAATATTTCTAAAATTTCTCTATCTTCTAACATATATCAAGAAATATGCAAAACACCAATATATCACATCTTTTTTTTTATTTCCAATGAGATTAATCTTTGGCCCAGCTGCCTCATTTTCCATCTATGTAATTCAAGGTAGAAGCTTTATATGTTTTAATTAATTATTTTCTTGTGATTTTGTTGCCTTATGCAATTGAGACATGTTTTATATCTAAAAAGAGATTTCTACAATATGTATTTCTTCACTCACCACAATTAGAATAGGAAATATTTCTGAGAGGTACATGAAAGTAGTAATAGTTTAACAGAATCTGACACATGATCCTTCATAATTACCTTTGTTGTATTATAACATCTTACAAACTGAATCAATTGGCACTATTGTAAAACCAAATCATGGAACATCTCTCTACACCAAAAATTTAAGATTTTTATCAATTCTAAGAGTTAGTGAGACCAATCATACATTTAAAAAACAAAATAAGAAAATTACCTTTAAAAGAAACAAACTGAAAGTATAATAAGATCTATTCATCCTATTGATTACTCTCGGGGCATTTCACCTTTTCAAAGTATAAATAGTTTTTCAAATTTTATTTGTCAAAGGGAAGAATTAAACTTTCATTAGAATTGATATGATTTAAAACAAAAAAGGGAACTATTATCAGTTATTGAAAATTTTTTAAAGTATAATGCTTTTCCTTATAATATCATTTTAGAGACCTATACATTAAAACTATTGGAACATTTATTGAAGAGCTATGGAGATTCAGTTAAGTAAAGAACTCATATTCTTTAGAAAGAAAAGGGAGTTACAAGAATACTTTTGATACAAATCAAAATCATTCATTTCATTTTGGAACATATGTTTTTCTTTTCTTCTATTTTTATTTTTTTATTATTTAACAACTTCATGCATGGGTATAATATATTCTAATTACTCTAACTATTGTCTCTTATCTTCCTTCAACACTATCAAACACTACTTCTCCTTATCATCTTTTAAACATATTCATGACTCTTGGTTTTGTTTTGTGACTCACCTACTTTTATAAGGCAGTCTGTGTTTCCAAACCCATAAGTAGCAAATAGTTCAGAAATGAGAAGTAGGATTTCCAAAGCTCCTCCTCTAACTGAACCTCACTGTTTATGATAGCATTACTGTGTAGACCACACGTCAGATGTGCGCATCTTTGGTAAAATGATTGTAGCAGCTATAGCTGCGCCTTGTGAAGAAGAATGCATTTTGCACTACATTTCCTGACCTTCTGGCTTTTATATTCTTTCTACCTACTCTTTCATGATGTTACCAGAATATCTGAGGGAGATAGGGAATAGCTTGCTGACAGGAGCCTGGTATATCTGTCCCCAGAAAGTCTCTGAAAGAGCCTAATTAACACAAATGCAGATGGACACAGTCAAATATTGGACTAAATGTAGGGACCACAATGGAGGGGGTAAGGCAAGAACTGAGGAAGCTGAAGAGGTTTGTAACCCCATAGGAAGCAAAACAATATCAACCTACCTGACTCTCCCAATCCTTCAGTGTTAAACTACAAACCAAAAAGTACATATTGGGGGACCCATGGCTCTGGCTGTATATAGCACAGGATTGTCTTTCTGGGCATCACTGGAAGGGGAGACCCACTGGAGGCCCAACGGCCCAGGGTAGGGGAATCCTAGGCCACTGAGGAAGAAGGGGGTGGGCAGGTGGAGGTGCACCATCATAGAGATAAGAGGAGAGAAGAGGGGAGGCAAAGGATGGATGAACCCAGGTGGGAGAGGAGGGTGAGTGGAATAGGGGTCATGATCAGGCATAGGATGAGAAAGGAAACACTCCAAAAGGATCAAGAGAATGAATGGAAATATGTGGCTGCTTGGGGTAGGGGCATTCTCCAGAATGCCCAGAGACCTGGAATTAGGAAAGACATTAGGTAACCACCAAGAAATTCAGGTGACCTTTGTGAAAATGCCCAACTGTTGGAATATAGAACCTTACAAGACTACCTCCAGTTGCTAGACAGGACCCCTAGAGGAGAGATAAGGACACCAATTCACCTACAAAATGTTTGACTAAAAATTTGTCCCATCTAAAAAAAAATATGCAGGAACAAAGATGGAGGAAAGAGTCAAGAAATGGTTGAACAGCCTGTTTTGAGACCCATTACATAGGAAGGAACCATTCCTTCACATGAATGATACTATGCAATTCTTGCAGACTGAGGCCTATAATAGCAGCCTCCTGAGAGGTTCTACTAAGCAGGTATGTACAGACAAACATTTTATGGAGATTGGGGGCCCAAGGGGAAGGAGCCATATCTCTTTTGATTGATTTTGCTTTGATGTCTATGTGGGTAAACATAAAATGGCTACCAAAACTTGCTTCTTAAGTCTCTTTCTTAAAATATCTTTTACTTACCTTTTCCCTGAGTTAATGAACATCCTTGATGTTGAACTGTGTGTTTCCTTAAAAAGTATTTGAATTTAAAAATATAAGTACCCAGGGAGACATGAACATAAGGACATAGGACATAAGTAAATTCCTTAATGAAAGCCAAGACAAGAAACAAAACAAAACAAAACACAACAGAAACAATAACATAAAAAGTGGGAATAAGAGTTTGAAAGAAATCTGTTCAAGACTTGAAATAAAAGTAATCAGGAAACACAATATGAGGTAATCCTGGAAATGAAAACAATTAGTAAGCTAAACAGGAAATACAGAGGCAAATTTCACCAATGGACTGCAAAGGATGGAAAATAAAATTTTGATCACTGAAGATAAACTAAAAGAAATGAATGCTTAGAAAAAATAAAAGATTCTGGCTATTACATATAGGGCTGTTATGAACATAGTGGAGCATGTGTCATCATCAGAAAGGCTTCTGGAGCCAGCAGACAAGAAAACATCCATAGTCAGTCAGACATGATTCATAGACAGTCTAAATATGATGTCTCCATTGGTTCTCTACCCTAGGAGACCAGGGAAGCCAAGTCTAGAATACAGGAGAGAGGGCAGGGTAAAGATTTAAGAAGTCAGAGGAGATGGATAATACCAGGAGAACTTGGCCTAGGGAATCAAATAAGTAGTGCTCATATGGGCACCAAATCCTCTTCATATATATCACGGATATTAACTTTGTATTTTTGTGAGACTCCTAAGAGTGGGAGCAGGTGTACCATTGACAAAAGAGTTTCTTCTTGAAACTTTTCCTCCTATTTATTTTCCTTGTATAGGCTTGAAATGAGGGTTTGTTCTTTGTATTATTGTGCCTTGTTTTGTCCTATATTACTGTTCTCTCTTGCTCTTTCCTGAAAAGGAATTGGAGGGGTCATATATCTGGTAGAGAGGGAAAGTGGGTTTTCTAGAAAGGGTGAAAAGAGGGAAAATTAGTTGGGATGTATTGGATCAAAAAAGAACTTACTTTGCAATAAAAATTAAATAATTTTTGGGGGGCTGAATAGATGAGTCAGCCATTAAAGACTAGGCTCACAAAAAATATAAATAAAATATTTTAATTAAGAAACAAGATTATAGACATCAAAATGAAATGCTCTTTTGTAAACATCATTCATTTGAGCAACTTTAATGTAAAATGAAATTACCCTTTCTACTCCAACTATCATAGAACAATCCTAATGAGTTTGTTAAACATTAAGTTATAAGTATATCAAACTCAATGTAATTAAATTAATATATATAATAACACTTCATATCACCAAGTAAAATAATACTTTATTTTCTACTGGATTGAAAATTGCATTATCAATCCCTAGCTTTATCAGAACCAATTTTCTGTCATTTTCCATCTATACATTTTCTCCTAGGATCCTATGTTGTTTTCTTATAGCAGGTATTTTCACAATTTTGACTATGTGGGGTTGTTTTTTATTATAAATGATTTGCATCTGATGAGGTTTGTATTTTCTGAATCTTTGTAGTCCCTGGAAGCTATTTTAATCACAATGTCTTAAGCAGCTCTATATAAAATAGAATTTATACCTCTCAATGTCAAGCAGAACTTACTCCTTCACAAATAAACCTTCTAATATAAAAGTAATTTTTATCCTTTTTACATGCTGGGGAATCCTCTGGGTATAAGCCTAGGAGTGGTATACTGGGGTCCTCTCAAATTATCATTCCCAGTTTTCTGAGGAACCACCAGACTGACTTCCAGAGTGGTAGTACCAACTTGCAACCCCACCAGCAGTGGAGGAGTGTTCCTCTTTCTCCACATCCTCGCCAGCACCTGTTTTCTCCTGAGTTTTTTTTTATCTTAGCCAGTCTGACTGGTGTGAGGTGAAATCTCAGAGTTGTTTTGATTTACATTTCCCTGATGACTAAAGATTTTGAACATTTCTTTAGGTGCTTCTCAGCCATTCTATATTCCTCAGGTGAAAATTCTTTGTTTAGCTCTGTACCCCATTTTTCAGGGGGATATTTGGGTCTCTGGGGTCCACCTTCTTGAGTTCTTTGTATATCTTGCATATAAGCCCTCTGTCAGATGTCGTGTTGGAAAATATCTTTTCCCAATTTGTGGGTTACCATTTTGTCTTTTTGACAATGTCCTTTGCCTTACAGAAACTTTGTAGTTTTATGAGGTCCCATCTGTCAATTCTTAATCTTAGAGCCTAAGCTATTGGTGTTCTGCTGAGGAAATCTTTCCCTGTGCCTATGCCTTCAAGGGTCTCCCCCAGTTTCTTTTCTATTAGTCTCATTGTGTCTGATTTTATGTGGAGGTTCTTGATCCACTTGGAGTTGAGCTTAGTACAAGGATATAAGAATGGATCAGTTTGCATTCTTTTGCAGTGAACTCTACTGCACTGCACTCACTGCACTGACTTTCTCATACTGTATTACTATTAAATAGCTTTTTTCCTGTCCTGCTCTCAAGACATTCATTCTGCCAAATCTTTCTCTGATTCATCACATTGTCTGCCCTTTAAATAGATATCACATTCAAATATGCCTTTTTTCTATAAACTAATTTTACCTGAAAAGTGTGTCCCTAAAGGCTTGTGTTTATGACTGCTGGAGACATTAAAAGTGTGCTGCAAGTCTACGTTTCAGCTAGGTCACACAGACATAGGTCTTTGGATGTAATTGCTTGCTAGTACAGCAATGTTGCTAGATTAAAAGTCTTCTACAACTGAATGTCCTGAAATTTTCAACCTATGATAAATTGTGTTTTACAGTGTGTACTTGAAACAGTTGGCAAATTTTCATACAAATTTCCAACATTTTTGTTACTTCTCTTATTCTCAATACCATGTTCACTTTCCACATAAGATAGTAAAACACATTAATAATTGATTAATATTTACCATTTCTCCCAAAGCATTGAACTAGGGGTTTCACAGGTTTTACAGCCTATTCTTTCAATTAATAGCATGATTAAAATTTCAAAGAAAACTTTTTCTTAAACTTAGAATTTTAAAAGCAAAACAGAATGTAGATATTTATTCAGTTTTTGATTAAATTACATATCACTCAAATAATCTTATTTTTATGTCTCTACTTTCAATTGAATTTAATATAATTATTTTACATTTCCTTTAGTATCTATCCTTTCCTTAATTTTTGTAAATAATGCTCCTCATTTTAGTTGTGCATATGATAACCCAGCTTGGATCTATTCTTCTTATTCTTCTATACAGATGGTATGGCCCTGAGAACAGAACTTTACCACAGAATATAAGGAGGAATTGATAGATTTATAATAAAAATTTTAAATACCTTTTTATCTGTCTGCCTATATTTTCATCTTCTCATATACTTAATCATGGAATTAATAAACAGATAAAACAATTTCTTTCTCATCTAATTTATTCCACACTTTTTCTTTGTTGAATTACTGGCTTGCTTTTTAGGTTTTATTTTGAGGAGTTCTCAATTTCACACATTTGACAACTCACTGACTATTGTATGAGATTTTCTAGATTCATTAGCATCCAGAAGCTGAGTTCTCTTCTGTAAAACTATATCCTTTTTTTCTGTATTTTAGGGAGACAGGACCTCAATACTGTCCTGCAAACTCACCAGAGTGACCTGGACTTCAGAGGGCCACCTGCATCTGCCTCACAAGATTAACTACAATAGCAACCACACTTAACTGAAAACAGTTCTTTAAATAAGTTTATAGATTAGGTTAGCTCATATATTTGACAAGTGTGTATCTCTCATTTTTAATCAAAGAAGCTGCTTCTTGCAGCAGAAGAGATTGTCACAGAAAACCACTACTATCCAAAACACAGAGAATAAGGTTATGGGAGTACCCAACACCCAATAATGCATCTACAACACAATGGTACACTTAAGTGTCAGGAAATATTGTGGAAGATTGGTTGGAAATATAGTAAGAAAAAGCAGACAGGCATCTGCTGAAAGAATTTTCTCTCTATATGAAGGAAATTGCACATATAAAATCCTATCAATATGCTTAAGTAAACGAGACCTGCACAATGACACCATCAATTGCTATGCTAATGTGTATGAATGTCCTAAATCCTCATTTCTTGAAGAACAGTTATATTGAATTAATAATTGCTGCTAAAAGTGGGAAGTTTAATCTAATCAAAGTATCAGTAGCATAATAGGTTATCTAATGTAAAATGGTCAGTACTAAACATGAACATACATAAGTAACAAAAGATGGACTTAGCAGGGTGTACTTAATATAAATATAAATGTTTATGTAGGCATATGTCTAACCATAATTATTGACAAATGAAGAGATCATGAATTTGATATGGACTGGGTATATATGGGAGGAGTTGCAGTGGGGAGAGGAAAGGATTGAAATGATGTGTATATAGCACTTACGTAATAGTCACAATTTTTTTTTTGAAAAAAAAACTTGAGAAAAATCTTTGTGGATAATGATTTAGAATTTTAGTTCAGAATCTACTGCTTTGAATTCCAGAATCACAGTCTTAATTAAATACCTATCTTTATAAAATGACAAAAGCTAATAAATGTACTAATGGTGACAGATGGAACTGCTATAATGCATATGGTATATTTGAAAATGAAAAACAAAACAATAGGCTAGTGGGATGTTTATTTTTTCAGCAGAACTGGAAAAAAACTGTCTGGTTATTCTGTTAGCAAAAATTTGAAGTTACTTATGAACTAAATTAACAATTCTAGTGCCTAACCTTCTCCCAGAGTTCGAATTTACAAATTTATTTTTTCAAAGTACTTAAAAGTTTCTAGTCCTTTTTTATTTTTTAAATTAATTAATTAATTTTTAAGCTTCATATTTTATCCTCCTTCCCCCCCCCACCATCTTACTGTTCCACGTTTTATACCTCATCCTTATCCCAAGTCTCCACGTGGATGTCCCCAGCCCCCACCCCACCTGACCTCTAAACTCCCTGAGGCCTCCAATCTCCTGAGAGCTAGGTGCTTATCTCTGAATGAACACAGGCCCAGCAGTCTCTACTGTGTGTTCGGGGCCTCATATCAGCTGGTGCATGCTGCCTCCTTGGTGGTCCAATGTTTGAGGGATCTTGGGGTTCCAGATAAATTGAGACTACTGGTCCTCCTACAGGGTCACCCTCCTCCTCTGCTTCTTTCACCCTTCCCTAATTCAACAACAGGGGTCAGCAGCTTCTGTCCATTGAGTGGGTACAAATATGTGTATCTGATTCTTTCAGCTGCTTGTTGAGTCGTCCAGTGTGAGGTCATGCAAGGTCCCTTTCATGTATGTTGCATAGCCTCAGTAATTGTGTCAGGTCTTGGAATCTACCCTTGAGCTGGATCCCACATTAAGCCTATCATTGGACCTTCTTTTCCTCAGGCTGCTATAGATTTCCATCGCTGTAATTCTTTCAGACAGGAACAATTATTGGTCAGAATTGTGACTGTGAGATACCCCACTCTCTGTCATTTGATGCCCTCTCTTCCTGCTAGAGGCAGGCTCTATAAGTCTCCTCTCCCTACTGCTGGGCATTTCATCAAAGGTTCCTCCCTATGAGTCCTGTTATTCTCTTACCTCCCAGGGCTCTGATGCTTTCTGGAGGGTCCCCAGCCTCCTAAGTCCCAACGTTGCATGTTGCCATTCAGGTCTTCCTTCCTTTTCCCTCTCTTAATACCAGATCAGGATCCCCTCTCCCCCCTACTCCTTTCCCACACTATCCACTTTTCCTGTTTTGTCCCTCCCTCCTCACTTGTGATCTGATCACTTTCTTCGCCTCCCCAAGTGGGACTGAGGCATCCTTTCTTGAGCACTTGAGCTTGTTGACTTTTTTGAGTTCTGTGGACTCTGTATCTTGAATACTCTTTTTTTTTTTGTTAGTTTGTTTTTCTTTAGACAGGTTTTCTCTGTGTAGTCCTGACTGTCCTGGAACTCACTCTGTAGACCAGGCTGGCCTTGAACTCAGAAATATGCCTGCTTCTGCCTCCCAAGTGCTGGGATTAAACGTGTGCGCCACCACCACCTGGCTTGAACTTTATTGGCACTGCTTTCATGGTGTCCAATACGTTTGGGTATGATGTGTCAACATTTTCATTCAATTCCAGGAAGTATTTAATTTCTTTATTTCTTCCTTAACCAAGTTATCATTGATTAAAAAGTTGTTCAGTTTCCACATATATCTGGTGTCTCTTTAGTCTTTTGCTGTTCTTGAAGAACAGCTTTAGGCAATGGTGATCTGATAGGATGTATGGTATTATTTCAGTCTTCTTGTATTCATTGAGGCTTGTTTTGTTACCAATTGTATGGTCGATTTTAGTGTAGGTACCATGAGGTGCTGAAAAGAAGTTTTTTTTTTCTTTTATTTTAGGATAAAATGTTCTGTAGATATTGTTAAATCTATTTGGTTCATAAGCTCTCTTAGTTTCAGTGTGTCTATGTTTAGTTTCTGTTTCAATGACTTGTCCATTGGTGAGAGTGCGGTGTTGAAGTCTCCCACTATTACTATGTGGGGTCCAATGTATGTTTTGAGCGTTAGTAACATTTCTTTTATGCATGTGGTTGTCATTGCATTTGGGACATAGATGTTTAGAAGTGAGATTTTCTCTTGGTGGATGTTTCCTTCAATGAATTTGAAGTGTCCTTCCTCATCAAGCCTGATAACTTTTGGTTGAAAGTCTATTTTATTGGATATCAGGATGGCAACTCCTTGTTTCCTGAGATCATTTGCTTGGAAGACCTTTTTTCATCCTCTTACTCTGAGATAGTGTTTGTCCTTGTTATTGAAGTGTGTTTCTTGTAAGCAGCAAAATACTGGATTTTTTTTTTTGCATATCCAGTCTGTTAGCTTATATCTTTTTATAAGTGAGTTTAATTCATTAAAATCTGGAGATACTAGAGAGAGATGGCTGTTGGTTCCTGGTATGTTTGTTTTTGTAGGTGGTCTTGTGTGCTTGTGGTTCTCTCCTTTTGACTTGTTGTGAGATGTTTAATATCTTGCCCTTTCTTTGGTGCTGGTACTTTGCTTTTATTGGAGTTTCCCCTCTATGATCCTCTATTTGTATATACTTACTGTTTGAATTTTGTGTTGTCATGGAATATTTTGGTTTCTCCATCTATGTGGATTAAGAGTTTTGCTGGGTTTAGTAGCCTGACCTGGCATTTGTGTTCTCTTACTGTTTGCATGACCTCTGACTAGGATCTTCTGACTTTCATAGCCTCTTTTGAGTAGCCTGGTGTAATTTTGCTCGGTTCACCTTTGTTACTTGGCCCTATTCCCTTGCAGCTTTTAATGATCTTTCTTTCTTTTGTGCATTTAATGTTTTGATTATAATGTGACAAGAGGATTTACTTTTCTGGTCTCATTTACTTGGTGTTCTATAGGTTTCTTGCACCTTTATGGCCATCTCTTTCTTTAGGTTGGGGAAGTTTTTCCTATGATTTTGTTGAAGACATTTTTAAGTCATTTGAGATGGGAATCTTTGTTCTCCTCTATTCTGATGATTTTTACATTTGGTATTTTCATTTTGTACTCAATTTCTTGGATGATTTGGCTTAGAAGTTTCGTATGCTTTACATTTTTTGACAGTTGTTATTGTTTACACCTGAGATTCTTTCTTCTATGTCTTGTATTTTGTTGGTGATACATCTGTAATTCCTGACCTATTTCCTAGGTTTTCCATTTCTAGGTTTTCCTCCATTTGTGTTTTCTTTATTGTTTCTACTTCCAATTTTAGGTCTTAGATTGCTTTGTTCATTTCCTACATCTGTTTACCTGTATTTTCCTGTGTTTCTTTCAGTGAGTTATTGATACCACTCTTAAAGGACTCTATTAACTTCATGAAATTGGATTTTTGGTCAGCTTCCTGGTTTTTCATGTATGTTATTGTGTTCAGGGCTTGCTGTAGTGGGCAAACTGGGTTCTGATGTTGCCTATGTGCATTGGCTTCTGTTCCTTATGGCCTTGTGCTTGTTTCTCACCATCTGGATATACCTGGTGTTTCGTGATCTGTCTGGAGACTGCTTCTTTTGATGCTGGGTTGCTTCAGGTCTCCTGGTAGGTCTGCAGCCTTGGCTGTAGCAGATCACTCTTGGAGCCTTCCAACTGGGGACTCTTCACAGGGGAAGAGAGAAACTACTGATCTGTTGCCATGGCTGCAGTAGATCTCTTGAAGGTCTTCAAACTGCCGGGTCTTCTGTGGAGCAGACTGTTTGAGTACAGGTGCTCCTCAACTACTCTGAATCCAACAGGTCCTCAACTTCTCTGAGTGAATCAGGTCAACTGATCTGAGTGCAGTGGGTTCTCATCTGTTCTGAGTACAGTGGGTTCTCTAGGATGGATCAAGATATCTTGTGTTCACTAGAACAGACAAACCCAGAGTCTGCCCCAGCAGAAAGGCAATCTTTAGCTGATATAAAAGAATAATTTCTGATAGTAAATAGTCTATCTATAAGAAGAATTGCACAACACTGTCTCCTTTGATCAACACAGACCTGATAATCATAAATGAAGTTGAATTCAAAAGATGTGTTCTAATGCCTATAGGACATAATTATAAGCCATAGATGTCCTTATTTAGAGTTCTGTATTTCAGGAGTTGAGCCCAGGACAAATATATTTATATTTTGTGAGACTATTAATTGCTTGTCATAATGTCATTGAGGTTCAAATATCAACCCTATTTTGACACACTTGAGAGGAAGGTTATATATAGAGGAAGGCATTGATATATTATGTTGAAAATTAAGATGGATTAAGTCATAAACAATGGATGGACAGTAAGATAATTCTCTTCAACATTACATTCAAAGAAGCCATTATGCTAGAATAAGCAGTATATTCAAAGCTTCAGGATCAGCTCTTTTATCATACTCAATCACCATAACTCTTAAGATGAGGGAGAGGAGTGGGACTCTGAAATCCAGAAACAAATCAGTAACACTTAAAATCAGTAGCAAGACCCAGAGAATTCTCAACTGAAGGATCTTGAATGACAAATATTTAAAGAAATCTACAACATCCTTTCTCATCAGAGAAATGCAAATCAAAACAACTCTGATATTCCATTGTATACCTGTCAGATTTGCTAAGATGAAAACTCGAGTGACAGCTCATGCTGATGAGGATGTGGAACACAAGGAACACTTTTCCATTGTGGATGAGAGTGCAAACTTCTTCAAGCACTTTGGAAAGCAATTTGCATATTTCTCAGAAAATTGAGAATAGTTCTACCTCAAGATCTGTCTATACCATTCCTGGGCATAGAGCCAAAAGACACTCCAATATACCACAGGGTCACTTGATCAACTATATGTATAGCACCTTTATTCATAATAACTGGAAACTAGAAGCAACCTAGAGGTCCCTCAACTGAAGAATGGATGAAAAAATGTAGAACATCTTCACAGTGTAATATTATTCAAAAAAGGGTATCATGACAATTATAGGGAAATGGATGGAATTCATGAATATCATCTTAAATGAGGTAACACAGAATCAGAAAGGCAAGTATGGTATAAGCTCACTTATCACTGAACATTAGACATAAAATATAGGATGCACATCCTACAACACACACACAAACACACACATACACATACACACACAGACAAACACAGGTCTAAAAAGAAGAGCATATGGCAGGATTGTCAATCTCACTTAGAAGGGGAAACAAAAGAGTTACTGGAGATAGATAGAAAAAGGGACCTCGGTGGGAAAGAGGTTAAGGATGAATACGTGGCTGGCAATCAGGCAGATGTTGCTTGAGGGGGTGTAGGTATGGGAGAGGAATGAGAATGTGAAGGAAAATTGGGGGATAACATCACTGTGATTAACTGTAGACCTGAACAGGAGATGCTCTATGGGGCTGATGCTAGCTGAAATTTCTACTAGTAGGGTATATAGAGACTTAAGTGGCTACCTCTTGTATCCAGGAAGAAGGAGAGGGACATTCACCCACTCACAAATGTTCAACCCAAACTCTGCCTTGCCTCCAAGATACAAAGGGATTAAAATGTAGCAGAGACTGAGGGAACAACCAACCAACATGTGGCCCGACTTTTGACTAATCCCATAGGAGAGAGCCAAGCCCTACCACTTACTGATACTCTTACATGTTTACAGACAGGGAGCTAGTAAAATTGTGTTCCGAACAGCTTCCTCAAACAGCAGAAAGAAACAGATACAGGTAACCAGAGGTAAACATCAGGTGGAGCTCAGAAACTCTTGTGGAAGATTAGGGAGAGAATTTACTCAGCCGAAGGGGTTGAAGATACCACAAGAAGACCTGCAAAGACAACTAGTCTTGGCTGTTGGGTGCTCACAGAGACTGAATAATAAAAAAGCATACAGGAGCTAGACCTTAGCCCCTTGCACATTTCTATCAGATATGCAGCTTGGTCTCCATGTGAGTCCCCTAACAATTAGAGTAGGGCCTGTCTCAGACTCTGTTGTTTGTTGTTGGATTTCCTTCCTCTGCCTAGGCTTCCTGTTTGGTCCTCAATGAGAGAATATGTGCTTGGCACTGCTGGTACTAGATGTCTCCTGGTAGGACAGTACCAGATGTGGGTGGTGTGCCACTTCTCCGAGGAGAAGGGGAGAAGATAATGCAGGTGGAGGGGGAGTGAAAAAGTGGGAGAAGAAGAGCAAGGAGGCTGCAATTGGGATGGTGTGAAGCAAATAAAAAATAAACTGTGGAAAGAAAAATATCAGTACAAATGATGGTGATGGGAATAAAGTGCTGAAAACTATCCATATGTTTGGCTTTGCATTGAGAGGATTTTGACCAACAGTTTTAGTAATAGATCCCAAATCCCAAGAAATGGATTTCTGAGCCCATGACAGACATATTTGACATACTTTAGGATATTTCATTCCAAATGCTTAAATGAAGTTTGTGATACTAAGAAAGAAAACCAATCAAAGAAGAGGACTAACCTTCCCTTCCCTCCATAGGATAGCAACACCACAGTTGTTATCACATTTTAAGCAGGCTGAAGTCTCTTGAATCTATCTCAGTAATGAAAACACATAAATATGTATTCTTTGAAGATAGGCAATTAATTTTCTTGTCACAAAATATAATGGATATTATAAAATAAAAATCAAATACAGATTTTCACTATAATTCTTAAACTGTAATATACCTGAAAATTACCTTGCAATCCTTCTAAACAATATATTTTCACTTAATAGGCCTAAGAAATCCAATCCTACATACTCAAGCACACTCATCCAGGTGATGCACCATATACTTCCACAGGCTATATTCAAAAGTCACTCTAGATGAAGCAAGACAAGAAAAGACTTTAGTCAGGTATTCCAAAACTGATACTTCCATTCCAGGGCTAGCATACATTGAAAGCATCATAAACCTACTGTCATAGCTCCTTATAGATCCATGTGTTCTGGACACAAACTTTCCTCCATTAAGGCAGGTTTGTTCATAGTCTAATCTCTACCTCCAGCTTATGTATTTAATCAGCTCGTTTTGTCTACATTAACCCTGCTTTAACTTCTTTATACTGTATGCAATCAGACTCATTGAAAATGTGCCACTGGGTTTCATTCTATCTTTACTGCTGGTACTTGGGTTAATATAACACATGAGGCAGCATCAAACCAGCAGGCAATATAAATCTTGAGGTTATAGCTGTGGAATAATATGAAAGGACAGACCTGTGTCCTTGAGTTAACTCCTGGATAGAGCTACAGATTCCCCTAGACTCCTCTTTCACGTCTGTCCCAGGAACTAGTAATTCATATTTGTCTGTTACAGGTACTATATTTTTCAATATATCTGTCATAATGGTTCACCCTGTGACCTAATTAATTTACTTACATGTGCCCAGCATTGAGCTAAGGGATTTACACAGAGTTTCTCATTTAGCCTTTATATAATTCCTAAGAGGCTGCCATTATTAATCACACTTTATAAATGAGAAAATAGACTTCACACCCACTAAGTAGTTTGCTCACATCCACAGAGCTGAAAAGTGACAGAGTTGGGAATTGAGTGGAAATCTATCTCATTCTAAAGGATGTAATCTCTCTACCATGGAACACTGGCTCTTTCAGTAGACTTGCAATGTTCTTGCCAGTCTCTCTGGCTTCTTTCCTTGAAATAGAGCTTTTTCACTCCCTGCTCTGTGTCAATGGAATGCTATGCTAAGAATTCTTATTACAGATATAGTCTGAGAACTCATCATCAAACTTCCAGACGTGTAACTAACTGATCCTGTCCTGGAGCAAAACATATATATATTGTATATTTATATCATTAGCATCCAGTTTCCATCTAGTCTGAACTGGGAGTTGATAATGTACTGCAGTGCTTTATTCATAAATACCTCCTGGAGAGAACTGGTCTACCAGAAGTAGTAATACACATGTGGGCACAGGTAACCCATCACTACTGCTCAAGTTCCTGGCCCAAGAGCAATCTGGCCAGAGCCATCAGAACACAGGAATGGAAGAGAAGCCTGGGACAGCATTCTTCCAGGTTCCATCTGGTCTGATCCAGGAGCTGATTGTGTGCCACAGCTCTTCAAACCCAAATTCATCCTGGAAAGAACTGATATTCCAGGAGTACTGACACACATGCTTGCAGGAGGGACAAGCCACAGTCAGAGACAGGAAGATAAGTTAAGACCAGAGGTAACCAGATGGTGAGAGGCAAGAGCAAGAACATAAACAACAGAAACCAAGACTAATTGAAATCATCCAAACCATTTCTCTCACCAACATGAGATTGGATTCCCCAACACAGTAGAAAAGCAAGATTATGATTTAAAATCAAAACTTATGATGATGATAGAGGAGTTTAAGAAGTACATAAATAACTCCCTTAAAGAAATACAGGAGAACATAGGTAAACAGCTAGAAGAGTTTAAAAAGGAAACACAAAAACCCCTAAAAGAATTACAGGAAACACAATCAAACAGGCGAGGGTCTTGAACAAAAAACTTCCAGAATCTAAAAATGGAAATAGAAACAATAAAGAAATCACAAAGGGAGACAACCCTGGAAATAGAAAACCTAGGAAAGAGATCAGGAGTCATAGATGCAAGCATCACAAGAGATAAAAGAGAGAATCTCAGGTGCCAAAGATACCAAAGAAAACATTGACACAACAGTCCAAAAAATGCAAAAGGCAAAAAAAGGCCCTAACCGAAAACATCCAGGAAATCCAGGACACAATGAGGCTACCACAGCTAAGGGTAATAGGTATAGAATATGTGAAGATTCACAACTTAAAGGGCCAGTAAATATCTTCAAAAAATTATAAAAGAAAACTTCCCTAGCCTAAAGAAATAGATGTCCATAAATATACAAGAAGCCCAAAGAACTCCAAATACTTTGGAGCAGAAAACAAATCTGCCCCTGCCCTTCACATAATAGTCAAAACATAAAATGCGTGAAACAAAGAGAAAATATTAAAAGCATTAAGGGAAAAAGGTCAAGTAACATTTAAAGACAGACTAATCCTAATTATACCAGACTTCTATAATTAGACTATGTTAGTTAGAAGATCTTGGGCAGTTGTTATACAGACCCACAGAGAAAACAAATACCAGCCCAGACTACTATTCACAGCAAAGTCTCTTTTCCCATAGATGGAGAGACCAAGATATTCCATTTCAAAAATTTAGACAATATCTTTCTACAAATCCAGCCCTGCAAAGGATATTATATGGAAAATGCCAACACAAGGAGGGAAACTACACCCTAGAAAAAGGATGAAAGTAATCTTTTTTCAACAAATCCATAAAAAGGTATGTATACAAACATAAAAATAACATAAAAAATAACGGGAAGCAACAATCACAATTCCTTAATAGCTCTTGTCTTAGTCAGGGTTTCTATTCCTGCACAAACATCATGACCAATAAACAAGTTGGGGAGGACAGGGTTTATTGAGTTTACACTTCCACGTTGCAGTTCATCACTAAAGGAAGTCAGGACTGGAACTCAAGCAGGTCAGGAAGCAGGAGCTTCTGGCTTGCTTCCCATGGCTTGTTCAGCCTGCTCTCTTATAGAAGCCAAGAGCACCAGCCCAAACATAGTACCACCCACAAGGGGCCCTCCCCACTTGATCACCAATTGAGAAAATGCTCCACAGTTGGATCTCATGGAGGCACTTCCACAACTGAAGCTCCCTTCTCTGTGATAAGTCCAGCCTGTGTCAAGTTGACACATAAAACCAGCCAGTACAGCTCTTAACATCAATGGACTCAATTCCCCAACTATATATATATATATATATATAGAGAGAGAGAGAGAGAGAGACTAACAGACTGGATATGTAAACAGGATGCAGCATTTTGCTGCATACAGGAAACACACTTCTGTATCAAAGAAAGAAACTACCTCAGGGTAAAGTGATGGAAAACAATTTTCCAAGCAAATGTGCTCAAGAAACAAGCTAGAGTAGTCATTCTAACATCGAATAAAATCAACTTTCAACCAAAAGTTATCAATAAAGATGAGGAAGCACAATTCATACACACTACCGGAAAAAAAAATCTACCAAGATGAACTCTCAATTCTGATCATCCATACTCCAAATATAAGGGCACCCGCATTCATAAAAGAAACTTCACTAAGGCTCAAAGTACAAATTACACACACACACACACACACACACACACACACACACACACATAATAATGGGTGACTTCAACACCCCACTCTCAGCAATGGACAGATCATGGAAACAGAAACTAAACAGAGACACATTAAAACTAACAGAAGTGAAGGGCCAAGTGAATCTAATAGATATTTTAACTAGTAGGCAGCATCAAACTAAATGGAGAGAAACCTGAAGCAATCCCACTAAAATCAGGGAGTAGACAGGGCTGCCCCCTTTCTCCTTATCTTTTCAATATTGTACTTGAGGTACTAGCTTGGGCAATTAGACACCATAAGGAGGTCAAAGGAATACAAATTGGAAAGGAAGAAGTCAAACCATCATTATTTGCAGATGATATGGTAGTCTACTTAAGTGACCCAAAAAACTCCACTAGAGAACTCCTACAGCTGATAAACAACTTCATCAAAGTGGCAGGTTATAAAATCAACTCAAGCAAATCAGTAGCCTTCCTATACTCAAAGGATAAGCAGGCTGAGAAAGAAATTAGGGAAATAACACCCTTCACAATAGCCACAAACAGTATAAAGTAACTTGGTGTGACTCTTACCAAACATGTGAAAGATCTGTATGACAAGAACTTCAAGACTCTGAAGAAGGAAATGGAAGAAGAACTCAAAAAATGGAAAAACCTCCCATGCTCATGGGTCTGCAGGATTAATATAGTTAAAATGGCCATTTTGCCAAAAGCAATATACAGATTCAATGCAATACCCATCAAAATACCAACTCAATTCTTCATAGAGTTAGAAAGAGCAATTCTCAAATTCATCTGGAATAACTAAAAACCCAGGATAGCTAAAACGATTCTCAACAACAAAAGAAATTCTGGGGGAGTCAGTATCCCTGACCTCAAGCAATACTACAGAGCAATAGTGTTAAGAACTGCCTGGTATTGGTACAGTGACAGGCAGGCAGATCAATGGAACAGGATTGAAGATTCAGAAATGAACCCACACATCTATGGACACTTGATCCTCGACAAAGGGGCTGAAAACATCCAATGGAAAAAAGATAGCCTTTTCAACAAATGGTGCTGGTTCAACTGGAGGTCAGCATGCAGAGAATGTGAATTGGTCCATCCTTGTCTCCTTGTACTAAGCTCAACCCCAAATGGATCAAGGCCCTCCACCTAAAACCAGATACACTGAAGCTAATAGTAAAGAAACTGGGGAAGACCCTTGAGGATATCAGTACAGGGGGAAAGTTCCTGAACAGAACACCAATAGCATATGCTCTAAGATCAAGAATTGACAAATGGGACTTCATAAAATTACAAAGTTTCTGTAAAGCAAAGGACACCATCAAAAGGACAAATCTTGGCAACCAACAAATTGCGAAAAGATCTTCACCAACCCTACATCAGATAGAGGGCTAATATCCAATATATACAAAGAACTCAAGAAGTTAGACCCCAGAAAACCAAATAACCCTATTAAAAATGGGGTATAGAGTTAAACAAAGAATTGTCACCTGAAAAACTTCGGATGGCAGAGAAACATCTTAAAAAATGCACAACTTCATTAGTCATCAGGGAAATGCAAATCAAAACAACCCTGAGATTTTACCTTACACCAGTCAGAATGGCTAATATTAAAAACTCAGGAGACAACAGGTGTTGGCAATGATGTGGAGAAAGAGGAACACTCCTCCATTGCTGGTGGGGTTGCAAATTAGTACAACCACTCTGGAAATCAGTCTGGCGCTTCCTCAGAAAACTGGGCATGTCACTTCCGAAAGATCCTGCTATACCATTCCTGGGCATATACCCAGAAAATTCCCCAGCATGTAATAAGGACACATGCTCCATTATCTTCATAGCAGCCCTATTTATAATAGCCAGAAGCTGGAAAGAACCCAGGTAGCCCTCAACAGAAGAATGGATGCAAAAACTGTGGTATATATACAGAATGGAGTACCATTTAGCCATTAGAAGCAATGAATTCATGAAATTCTTAGGCAAATGGATGGAGTTGGAGAACATAATACTAAGTGAGGTAACCCAGTCTCAAAAGATCAATCATGGTATGCACTCACTAATAAGTGGATATTAGTCTCGAAACCTGGAATACCCAACACATAATCCACACATCAAAGAAGAATGGAGGAGTGGCCGCTTGTTATGGAAAGACTCAGTGTAGCAGTATAAGGCAAAACCAGAACAGGGAAGTGGGAAGGGGTGCGTGGGAGAATAGGGGGAGGGAAGGTAGCTTATGTGACTTTCAGGGAGTGGGGGCCTGAAAAGGGGAAATCATTTGAAATGTAAATAAAAAATATATTGATTTAAAAAAATGAAACAGAATTGGCTTATACAATATATGACTCTGTGCTCAAATAAAAAACCTAACAAGTGAGTAGGAATTCTACAATTAGGAAGTAAACTTCATGACTAATTTTATAGTTTAGTTATAACTGGAATTTATTACATAACCTGCATTTTGATTACAAAATCTCTTAAGTGTGATGACAAAAAACAAATATGTAAAAAACCTTCATGATTTATATTTTTCTGCAATTGTTAAGTAGGTAGAACAATATTTCAAGACATAAAAATCAATGTCGTAGAACAATTTTTTTTTTACTTGTGAATTTTTTCTTTTTTATTGAATATCGTCTTCATTTACATTGCCAATGGTGAAACCTATCCCAAATTTCCCCCTTCCCTAAAGCCCCCAACCCCTCCTCCCTCCCCCTGCCTTCATGAGTATGCCCATCCACCCAGCACACTACCACCTCCCCCCCTCGGTTTCCCTTTTTTTGGGCCTCTGTTGAGTTTTACCTGACCAAGGACCATTCCTCTCACTGATGTCCAACAAGGCCTTCCTCTGACACATTTTTGGCTCGAACCATGTGTGCCCCTTGATTGATGGTTCAGTCCCTGGGAGTCTTGGCATGTCTGGGTGGCCGAAATCATTGTTCTTCCCATGGAGCTGTAAACCCCTTCAGATCCTCTGGACTAACTTCCAGCTCCTCCATTGGGGACCCCATGCCCAGTCTAATCCTTGGCTGCTAGCATCAGCCTCTGTAAGGCTCTGTCAGGGCTCCTCCAGAGACAACCATGGCATGCTCCTTTTGGTATACATTTCTTGTACATAGTAGCCTCAGGGTTTGTTGACTGTTTATAGGATGAATCCCCAGGTAGGACAGTCTCTGGGTGGCTTTTACTTCAGTCTCTGCTCCACACATTGTCTCCCTTATTGCTCCTGTGAATATTTTGTTCCCTTTCTTAGAGGAGCCAAAGCACCCTCACTTGAGTCCTCCTTCTTCTTGAGCTTCCTGTGCTGGGTGAATTGTAACTTGTTTATTTTGAGCTTTTGGGCTAACATCCTCTCATTAGTGAGTGCATACTATGTGGTCTTTTGTGTTTGGGTTATCTCCCTCAGGATGACACTTTCTAGTTCTATCTATTTGCCTAAGAAGTTCATGAACTCATTGATTTTAATAGTTCAATAGTATTCCATTGTGTATATATACCACAGTTCTGTATCCATTCCTCTGTTAAGGGATATCTGGGTTCTTTCCATCTTCTGTCAATTATAAATAAGGCAGCTATGAACATAGTGGAGCATGTGTCCTTATTACATGTAGGAGCATCTTCTGGGTATATGCCCAGGAGTAGTATAGCTGGGTCCACAAGTAGTACTAGGTCTAATTTTCTGAGGAATAGCCAAACTGATTTCCAGAGTGGTTTTACCAGCTTGCAATCCCACCAACAATGGAACAGTCATCCTTTTTCCTGGCATCCTCTCTAGCATCTGCTGTCCCCTGAGTTTTTCATCTTAGCAGTTCTGACTGGTATAAGGTGGAATCTTAGTGTTGTTTTGATTTGCATTTCTCTGATAACTAAGGATGCTGAACGTTTTTGTTTTTTCTTTAAGTGCTTTAGAGCCATTTGAGTTTCCTCAGTTGAGAATTCCTTGTTTAGCTCTGTACTCCATTTTTAATAGGGTTATTTGACTCTCTGGAGACTAACTTCTTGGGTTCTTTGTATACATTTGATACTATTGGAAATAGGGTTAGTAAAGATTTTTTCCCAATTTGTTGGCTACCATTTTTCCTATTGACTGTGTCTTTTGCCTTACAGAAGCTTTGCAGGTTTATGAGGTCCCATTTGTCAATTCTTGTTCTTAGAGCATAACCCATTGGTGTTTTGTTCAGGAACTATTCCCCTGTGCCCATGTCTTCAAGATTTGTCCTCACTTTCTCCTCTATATGCTTCAATGTGTCTGGTTTTATGTGTAAATCCTTGATCTACTTGGCCTTGAGCTTTATACAAGAAGATAAGATAAACCCTTACCCGGATTAGTCAGAGGACACAGAGGCAGTATCCAAATTAATAAAATCAGAAATGAAAAGGGAGACATAACAACAGAAACTGTGGAAATTCAAAAAGTCCTCAGATCCTACTACAAGTGTCTATACCCAGCAAGGTTTGAAAACCTGGATGAAATAGACAGCTTTCTAGATACATGCAAGGTGCCAAAGTTAAAACAGGGTCAGATAAAGCATATAAATAGTCCCATAAGTCCTGAGGAAATAGAAACAGTCGTTAATAGTCTCCCATTAAAAAAAATGCCCAGGACCAGATGGGTTTAGCAGCGGAGAATTCTATCAAATTTTCAAAGAAGAGTTAATACCAATATTCTTCAAAATTTCCACAAAATAGAAACACATGAAACACTACCCAACTCATTCTATGAAGCCACAATTCTTATATATGGAATGAACATGCTGAATATTACTTTCACATCAATTCACTGGAAACATTATGCATTTGATTCTTATGAATTTATCTTTCCTTAAATATTTTTTATTATTTTTTGCTTATGGATATATAATATAATGATCAATAAATATTTATTATATTTACTAATATAAATAATAATATAAAATATATTATTTTTGCTTATGGATATATATTATATTTGCTTATATATATACATATATATATATATAAAGAGAGAGAGAGAGAGAGAGAGAGAGAGAGAGAGAAATAAAAATACAATAAATATTCTCAATAGACTAGCAATTAGAATCAAGAACTGTAATAATTAACAGGTAAATACAGTATCATATCCGATAAAAGCAGCTGAAAGAAGAGAGGGTGTATTTTATTTGACAATTGAAATGTGCATTTCATTGTGTTGAGGAAGATGTGCTAACACTAGCTGGTTATTTGTATCTTTAATATAGAAACAGGTAACAATGAAGGTAACAATGAATCCTTGAAGTTAATTTTTTTTCCTTTTTGTTTACTTTAAGATCCTGCCCATAGTATGTGGGTTGCCAACATTCAAGATCTATCTTCCTGTTTCAGCTTATTTCTCTGAAAAATGCCCCTTACTAATAATGTTAGAATTATCTCTTAGGTTGATTCTCATTCTCTGGTAAAAATTAAGAGAAAATAAAAATCACATTATGTAATATAAACACTAGAAGTTTTGTGTTGGTGGTTGTTTTGTGTTGGTGGTTGTTTTGGTTTTACCTGTTTTGTCTTAATTTTATTTTAAAACTTAATAGTCAGATTTTGTCCATCATTAAAATATACCACTTAGACAATTATATAAGGACTCTGTCTCTATTCCCATATACTTGTACCTTTTTATCCCAAGATAATTTTCCAATTGGCTAACCAAAATAAAGAGAACATTTATTGAGTACATGCTACACATACTCACATACAGGATAAACGTAACCTATAGTCACATTCATCATAGTGTGTAACCCTATATGTCACAGATAAATTAGAGTTTGACAAAGAGGTAGGTGTGAAAAATCACTTGTATGAGGATCCTAAGAGAAGATGACACAGCTCTGATAAGACTGCTATTGGACCAATTTACATGCTATTTCAGACCTATTCACTTCCAAAATGTACCACCCCTAGTAACTCCATACTGGAGTCAGAGATTTAACACACGTGTTCTTGGAAGACATACTTAAGATCAAACAATAAGTTTCACACTGTTGAATCACAAGATGAGACTGTTAAAGTAGTTACTAAAGAAAAAAGTTGTATTTTCTATAGAGTAGTTGATATTAGAGCTTTAGGAAAATCCCTAGAAAACAGAAATTTTCAAAAGGTATTCATTCTTAGAATAGCTGCCAACAAATATCTGCATGGCTATGATCTAATGGAAGGCCACACATTTCAAGGACAGGCACGTATTTAGGCTTTTCTTTTTGTTTGTTTTTGTTTGTTTTTTGACACAGGGTTTCTCTGTATAGCCCTGGCTGTCCTGGAACTCACTCTGTAGACCAGGCTGGCCTCAAACTCAGAAATCTGCCTGCCTCTGCCTCCCAAGTGCTGGGATTAAAGGCATGTGCCACCACAACCCGGCTTAAGCTTTTCTCTAGACAACAATTTTTCCAGTTACTCTGTACTGGCTGAATGTTGTTATACTTCTCTTAAAAATGAAGAGAAAGCATAGCCAGGTCAGAAAGTAACATCATAACAAGCATTGAAATAATCAGTTGAATCAGTGACTTGTAATAATATGTCAATAAAATGTCATGATAAATTATCCAGACAGGCAATCACAGACAGAAGTCAAAGATGGTTAACATCCTTCTCTGTGAAGCTCATAGATATGTGACTTAGCTAGCTGATTCTTGCATTCCTCAATACTCTTTTAGGTTATATGGTGATAATAAGAAGCCCATGGATCCTGGGGATGGTTTGCCTATATAGAGATAGTATATATAATGTGCTTGTCATTCTGTTCATGATCTACAAAGAAAATAAAAGCTATTAGAATAATAATAAGAAGAAAGTGTGAAGGCTGAAATATGGCTTATTTCAGAGTGTTTCCTAGCATTAATAATAGCCTGGGGTCCACCACCTCAACATGAAAACCACAGATGGTTAGATGGATAGATATATGGGAAGATAGGATAAGTTGATAATAATGACAGATTTTATATATATATATATATATATATATATATATATATATATATATATATATATACATATATATACAAATATATATAGTAGATAATAGATAAATGATAGGTTGATGAATAATGAATAACAGGTAGGTCATAAGTGGATAGATTGATGCATGCAAAATTAATAGGTAGATGAATAGTAGATGTGAATGTATATTGATACATTGATAATAACTATCTTGATTGGTTGATTGATTGAATGATTAATTGATAGATATATAGGTGATTGTTAACAGTGCTGTCATCAATTAGAATCAGATGAATAAAAAATTATCATTTTTAGAGCAATAGTTTCTGTCACAATTCTGAATTCTCAAAGGGCTATCTGAACCTGACAAAATTCTTCCTCACACTCACATTTATCATTATATAATAACATTTAGTATGTGTGATGGTTTATATATGTTAGGCTCAGGAACTGGCATTATTAGGTTGTGTGGCCTTGTTTAAGTTGGTGTGTCACTGTGAGTGTGGTCGTAAGCCCCTAACTCTAGCTGCCTAGAAGTCAGTCTTGCACTAGCAGCTTTTAGAAGAACATATTGAACTTTCAGCTATACCTGTGCCATACCAGCCTGGATGCTGCCATGCTCTTTCCTTGATGATAAAGGACTGAACTTCTAAACCTATAAGCCAGCCCCAATGAAATCTTGTGTATATAAGACTTGCCTTGGTCATGGTGTCCATTCACAACAGTAAAACTCTAAGACTGTATGGAAAGAAACATAGACCAAGATAGAACTTTTATGATTTACCTATCAGGGATATGTAATGCTTTTTCAAATTTGTGTTGTCAATTTTCAAGATGTTCTGAAAAGACATGATTTTGTGGTATTGTGCCAGGAAATGGTCATGAACCCTCAAAATATGACCAAGAAATAGATTCAAATGTTATCACATTAGGGTCCCTTTATTTAAGTCAAATCTTGGGCCACATCACCATCTCCGACACAAGAGTATGCGAAGGAGCCCCGAGCCCAGTTTCAGGCAAGCATTTATAAAGGCAAGAAGAGGGTAACTAGCTAGCCTGGTACACATCTGATTTGGGGGCCATTATGGCCATTAACATAAGTGGACAGTGCTGGGAGGCAAACCATATATGTAATTTCTGTTTTCTCCTGATTGGTGGTTGTTGGTAACTGAAGTATCCTGGTAAGGTTTGTAACCTGGTGGTATAGATTTGTTGAGTAATAACCTGGTATCTAGTCTTAGATGCAGGTCTTGCTGGAGGGTAACCTAGAAACTGTTTGCTTGATGTTAGTTGTTAGTTAGCTCGAGTTTAACTTTAGGTCAGGTTTTCTAAGACAGGGTTTGAAACCAGAAGATTTTGTCTCTCAATGGGTGTACTCAAGCAAAAAGATACATTGCAATACTGTTTGAAAATTCATCCTAATTAAAAAACGTTATATAGTAAGGTCAATGGTTAAATATACCCATTTAAAAATTCCCATCAAAAAATAAGTAAATTTCCACAAGCTAGGTATTGTCACAATCCTCATCCCTAATGTTAATATGCTTTGTGATATTATACCACTACTCTTAGTTATCAATTATAATCATGTACTAAGAAAATTTGTAGTACTAAATTTATCTTGGAATTCTGTAAGAATATTGAATAAGGATTAAATCAGTCAAAAGAGATAGTGAGTTGCTGCATAAACTACATTCAAAGCTCTCATCTAAATCACTTTCTCTGTCCTACTTTTCAGAATTATATAAAAATATTTGTATTGTTTCTGGTTATTATTCACATAAGGAATATTTGTTTGCTAATTAGAATCATTGACTGTATATCAGTGTTTAGACTCTTGTGATAATGGTCAATAGAAATATATTCTTGAGACTAAATACACTTTTTTGTTTGGTGATAGAGGTAACACATTCAATGAGAAAAAGATGACTTATATAAAAAGCTCTGAAAAAACAAGTGATACTTTGTATTCTGCTATTCTTTTTTTTTCTTTTTTTAAATTATTTATTTATGTATTTATTTTATTTACATTGCAAATGATTTCCCCTTTTCTAGGTCCCCACTCCCCGCAAGTCCCATAAGCCCTCTTCTGTCCCCCTATTCTTCCATCTACCCCTTCCCACTTCCCTGTTCTGGAATTCCCCTATACTTTTGCACTGAGTCTTTCCAGAACCAGGGCCCACTTCTCCATTCTTTTTGGACATCATTTAATTTGTGGATTATGTCCTGGATATTCAAAGTTTCTAGGCTAATATCCACTTATCAGTGAGTGCATACTATGATTGATCTTTTGAGACTGGGTTACCTCACTTAGTATGATGTTCTCCAGCTCCATCCATTTGTCTAAGAATTTCATGAATTCATTGTTTCTAATGGCTGAATAGTACTCCATTGTATAAATATACCACATTTTTTGTATCCATTCCTCCGTTGAAGGAGCTTCTGGCTACTACAAATAGGGTTGCTATGAACATAGTGGAGCATGTGTCCTTATTGCATGCTGAAGAATCCTCTGGATATATGCCCAGTAGTGGTATAACAGGGTCCTCAGGAAGTGACATGCCCAGTTTTCTGAGGAAACCCCAGACTGATTTCCAAAGTGGTTGCACCATCTTGCAATCCCACCAGTAGTGGAGGAGTGTTCCTCTTTCTCCACATCCTCGCCAACACCTGCTGTCTCCTGAGTTTTTGACCTTAGCCATTCTGACTGGTGTGAGGTGAAATCTCAGGGTTGTTTTGATTTGCATTTCCCTAATGATTAATGATGTTGAACATTTCTTAAGGTGTTTCTCAGCTCTCCGAAGTTCTTCATGTGAAAATTCTTTGTTTAGCTCCGTATCCCACTTTTTAATGGGGTTATTTGGATCTCTGGGTTCTACTTTCTTGAGTTCTTTGTATATATTAGATATTAGCCCTCTGTCGGATTTAGGGTTGGTGAAGATCCATTCCCAGTCTGTTGGTTGACGTTTTGTCCTTTTGACGGTGTCCTTTGCCTTACAGAAACTTTGTAGTTTTATGAGGTCCCATTTGTCAATTCTTGATCTTAGAGCATAAGCTATTGATGTTCTATTCAAGAACTTTTCCCCTGTGCCCATGTCCTCCAGGGTCTTCCCCAGTTTTTTTTTTTTTTCAATTAGTTTCAGTGTGTCAGGTTTTATGTGGAGGTCCTTGATCCATTTGGAGTTGAGCTTGGTACAAGGAGATAAGAATGGATTGATGCGCATTCTTCTGCATGCTGACCTCAAATTGAACCAGCACCAATTGTTGAAAAGACCATCTTTTTTCCACTGGATGCTTTCATCCCCTTTGTCGAAGACCAATTGACCATAGATGTGTTGGTACATTTCTGGGTCTTCAATCCTATTCCATTGATCCGCTTGCCTGATATTGTACCAATACCATACAGTTTTTATCACTATTGCTCTGTAGTAGAGATTAAAGTCTGGGATATTGAATCCCCCTGAAGTTCTTTTACTGTTGAGAATAGTTTTAGCTATCCTGGGTTTTTTGTTATTCCAGATGATTTTGAGAATTGCTCTTTCTAGCTCTATGAAGAACTGGGTTGGGATTTTTATGGGAATAGCATTGAAATCTGTAGATTGCCTTTGGCAAGATGGCCATTTTAACTATATTAATCCTGCCAATCCACGAGCATGGAAGGTTTTTCCATTTTCTGAGATCTTCTTCGATTTCCTTCTTCAGAGATCTGAAGTTATTGTCATATAGGTCTTTCACTTGTTTGGTTAGAGTCACCCCAAGATACTTTATGTTGTTTGTAGCTATTGTGAAGGGGGTCATTTCCCTAATTTCTTTCTCAGTCTGCTTATCCTTTGAATATATAAAGGCTACTGATTTGCTTGCATTGATTTTGTAGCCAGCCACTTTGCTGAAGTTGTTTATCAGCTGTAGGAGTTCTCTAGTAGAGTTTTTAGGGTCACTTAAGTATACGATCATACCATCAGCAAATAGTGATAATTTGACTTCTTCCTTTCCAATTTGTATTCCTTTGACTTCCTTCTGTTGTCTAATTGCTCTAGCTAGGACTTCAAGAACTATATTGAAAAGATATGGAGAGAGGGGGCAGCCTTGTCTAGTCCCTGATTTTAGTAGGATTGCTTCAAGTTTCTCTCCATTTAGTTTGATGTTGGCTACTGGTTACAAGAGATAGAAGAAAGAATCTCAGATGCTGAAGATACCATAGAAACCATGGACTCAACAGTTAAGGAAAATGCAAAATGCAAAAAGCTTGTAACCCAAATTATCCAGGAAATCCAGGACAAAATGAGAAAGCCAAATCTAAGGATCATAGGTATTGATGAGTGTGAAGATTTACAACTTAAAGGGCCAGCAAATATCTTCAACAAAATTATGGAAGAAAACTTCCCTAACCTAAAGAGAGAGATGCCCATGAATATACAAGAAGCCTACAGAACTCCAAACAGACTGGACCAGAACAGAAATACCTCCCGTCACATAATAATCAAAACACCAAATGTACTAAACAAAGAAAGAATACTTAGGGCAGTAAGAGAAAAAGGGACAAGTAACATATAAAGGAAGACCTATCAGAATTACACCAGATTTCTCACCAGAGACCATGAAAGCTAGAAGATCCTGGGTGGAGCTCATGCAGTCTCTAAGAGAACACAAATGCCAGCCGAGACTACTATACCCAGCGAAACTCTCAATTACTATAGATGGAGAAACCAAGATATTCCACGACAAAACCAAATTTACACAGTATCTTTCTACAAACCTAGCCCTACAAAGGTTAATAGGGGGAAAGCACCAGTACAATGAGGGAAACTATACCCTGGCAAGAGCAGGATATTAATCTTCTTTCATCAAACCCAAAGAGGATAACCACACACATATAAAATTAAAATCAAAAATGTTGGGAAACAATAACCACTACTCCTTGATATCTCTTAACATCAATGGACTCAATTCCCCAATAAAAAGACATAGACTAACAGACTGGTTACATAAACAGGACCCTACATTTTGCTGCTTACAGGAAACACACCTCAATGTCAAAGACAAAAACTACCATAGAGTAAAAGGCTGGAAGACAATTCTACAAGCAAATGGTCCCAGGAAACAAGCCGGAGTTGCCATTCTAATTTCAGATAAAATTGACTTTCAACCTAATGTCATCAAAAGAGACATGGAAGGTCACTACTTGCTGGTCAAAGGAAAAGTCCAACAAGAAGAACTCTCAATCCTGAACATCTATGCCCCAAATATAAGGGCGCCCTCATTCATAAAAGAAACTTTACTAAAGCTCAAAGTACACATTGCACCTAACACAATAATTGTGGGTGACTTCAACACTCCACTTTCACCAATGGACCGATCAGGAAAACAGAAACTAAACAGGGAGACAATGAAACTAATTGAAGCTTTGAACCAATTGGAGTTAACAGATATATATAGAACTTTTTATCCCAAAGCAAAAGAATATACCTTTTTCTCAGCACCTCATGGTACCTTCTCCAAAATAGATCATATAGTTGGTCACAAGACAGACCTCAACAAATATAAGAAGATTGAAATAATCCCATGCCTCCTATCAGATCACTATGGAGTAAAAGTGGTCTTTAGTAACCGTAAAAACAACAGAAAGCCCACATACACATGGAAACTGAATAATACTCTACTCAATGATACCTTGGTCAAGGAAGAAATAAAGAAAGAAATCAAAGATTTCTTAGAATTTAATGAAAATGAAGGCACAACATACACAAATCTATGGGACACATTGAAAGCAGTGCTAAGAGGAAAACTCATAGCTTTGAGTGCCTTCAAAAAGAAATTTGAGAGAGCTTACACTAGAAGATTAAAGGAACAACTGAAAACCCTGGAACAAGAAGAAGCTAATTCACCCAGGAGGAGGAGAAGACAGGAAATCATCAAACTCAGGGCTGAAATCAATCAAGTAGAAACCAAGAGAACCATACAAAGAATCAACAAGACCAAAAGCTGGTTCTTTGAAAAAATCAACAAGATAGATAAACCCTTAGCCAGACTAACCAAAGGGTACAGAGAAAGTATCCAAATTAACAAAATTAGAAATGAAAACGGAGATATCAAAACAGAAACCTACAAAATTCAAAAAATCATCAGATCCTACTATAAAAACCTGTATTCAACAAAACTGGAGAATCTGGAGGAAATGGACATTTTCTTAGACAGATACCAATTACCAAAATTAAACCAGGATCAAATAGACCATCTAAACAGACCCATAACCCCGAAAGAAATAGAAGGGGTCATAGATAGGCTTCCAACCAAAAAAAGCACAGGACCAGATGGTTTCAGTGCAGAATTCTATCAGACCTTCAAAGAAGACTTAACACCAATACTCTTCAAACTCTTCCACCAAATAGAAATAGAAGGAACACTACCCAACTCCTTCTTCGAAGCCACTATTATGCTGATACCAAAACCACACAAAGACCCAACTAAGAAAGAGAATTTCAGGCCAATTTCCCTTATGAATATCGATGCAAAATACTAAATAAAATTCTTGCCCACCAAATCCAAGAACACATCAAAATGATCATCCACCATGATCAAGTAGGCTTCATCCCAGGGATGCAGGGATGGTTCAATATACGGAAATCCATAAATGCTATCCACTACATAAACAAACTCAAAGAAAAAAACCACATGATCATTTCATTAGATGCTGAAAAAGCATTTGACAAAATTCAGCATCCTTTCATGCTAAAAGTCTTGGAAAGGACAGGAATTCAAGGCCCATATCTAAACATAGTATTCTGCTATTCTTATGTCATCTCAATTAATTTGTATAAGGTTTCTTGTTAACATAATAACTCTTCCCATTTTCCCATAGTCTTTTAAAGAAACAGGCTTACAAGAGTCAATAACTTCTTCCATGCCAAGTATTAAAAGGAGTGAGAATAAATATTCCAGTTTCAATACAGTGCCATTAGTATTATTTTTAAATATTGATCATTTATGTATGTAAAATAGGTTTCAGAATTGGAATGTATTATTCCTTATAAAATGCCTTAAAGTTATCACTTAAATAAATAGAATATTCTTAACTATACAAGAAGATGGGGGAGAATAAAGGATATGTCTTGTGTAATCCTCTATCCTAGAAATGGCAGCCTAAACAGGACCTGAAGAATGATAACATCAACAGACATGATAACAAACAAAAGAAAACATCTGAAATAATAACCCTTAGACAAGGAACAGCCAACATCTTGTGGTTTACATTCCAATGGCAAGCCCTATAACTGATTGTCAGGTATAAAGTGGTTATTCTTGAAATTATATATGCATTAACAGAAAAAACTATTCTCAGCAGATGTATATTTCTCTCCATGTCTCTCTCTGGGTCTCTGTCTATCCCTGTCACTCTCTGTCTCTGTCTCTCTGTCTCTCTCTGTATCTGTCTCTCTCTCTCTCTCTCTCTCTCTCTCTCTCTCTCTCTCTCTCTTTCTCTTTCTCCCTTTTCCCTCTGAATCTGTATGGTTTTATGTATAATGTTTTCTCTTTATAGTACATCCAAAAAAATGAGACTGTAAGTTGATAGGAAGATGGGAGAAATGAGAGGAGTTAACATGAAGAAAAGGAATGGATTTTTTTAAATATATTTTAATTTAAAAAATAAAGTTAAATTTAACTAAAAAATAAATTTAAAATGTGCAAAACTCTGCATTTAAATTAAAAAACAACATTTTGGGGTACCATTATATATTTTTCATTACATTGATTTTCCAGGAAATATTTGAAAAATTTTCAACATTTAAGAACAATAAACATTACAGAATAGATACATTTTTTGTTGATTTGTTAGAAATTATGTCAGATGAGTATAATAGTTGATTCTACACTGAAGTTTGATAAATACTGATATAGTTTCCAGGGGCTCTGTGGTGGAGAATATTCCTCCAGAACACTGGTGGTGTTCTTGGCTTATTCACTTGTGCCAAACAACTAAATATTAAACTCAAAAGAAGCAGGTAGCGATATTGCATGAATTAGTGTAATTTACTTGAATTTATAGGTTCTATACTGCCATGATATGCCCAGATGCTTTCTAGGCCATCAAAATGAATATCAGTACCAGATCTGTATGTGACATTTCTATTCAAACATCCCACTTAAAACAAGATAGTGCAAATTAAAGGCTGAAATATGCATAGAGTATAATGACCAATTGACAATGAACCTAAACATCTATAGCATCGAAATGAATGATGCATAGAATCATTTCTTGTAAAGCATTGTTGTAGAATTAAGTGAATATTTCATTGCCTGTTGCTACTTAAAAGTATATATTTTATGTGATACAGTCTTTTCATTTAGGGGCAATTGTGGAATTTTACTTATTTCATACATTTCTTTTAAATGTACATATGTGCATATGTGTGCCTGCACAATGTGAAAGCAATCCCCATGTATATCAGAAAAAGATTCCAAACCATGAAACTTCAGCAGGGGATGGATGTTGGAAGCAAAACTTGGTTATACCAAAATAGCGGATGTATTAAGTAGTGAGAAATTCTTGTCACACATGCAAATTAGAATGTGCTTATTCACTCCCTTGATAATAGATATTTTGTTATTTCAAGTTAATGTTGCTATAAAAATATGTGTGGAATCACTGATGAAACATGTTTTATTTTCCTTATTCAAACACCTATATAGTAATAAGTGATATGTTTTGTAAAGCCAAGGTTATGTTTTATAAAGTGAGGTATGGTTGGATAGGTTTCTCAGAAAGTCCAGGCTGAGGTATCCCCTCACCCCCAATCCCATACCAGCCATATGACAAGATTAATGGAGAATAGCATTTATTTGGGGATGGGGGTTGAAAAAAGGGTAGAGGCAAAAGGGAGAGAAAGAGAGGGAGGGGCATCTGGGAACACATGGAAAGGAGAAAGGGGAAAGGAAAGAGAGAGAGAAAGAGAAAAGGGTCAGAGAGAGGAAAAGATCAGAGAGATCAAAGTGGCCAAACACTCCCTTTTATAACAAGTCAGGCCTAAGTGGCTGTTGCCATCTAACTGTTGTTTGGAACATAGAAGGAATGCTAAAATTAGAACACTTTAGAAATGTAGAAATCACTCCTTTAAGGTAATGTCACTTTGATTTCCAAGTAATTATATAATTTTTAAACATAAGCAATTCCTAACAGGTCCCATTCTTCCACATTCTTTCCTACACATAATATGTTCAGTGATTTATATTTAAGCTTTTATAGTACACATGTATACATATAGTGCACATGAGTAATCCACATGTATGAGGCTGTATACCATTATGTTCTCTAGATTTGTTCAAGGACCTTTTACATAATATGAAAATCTCTTCCAGAAATTCCCTATTAAGTTATTTGGTTGGACACCATCACCATCCCCCACGCCAAAGTTTCATCTGCCTCCCAAGAGGCATCCTCAAAATGGGGATACCCAGGTGACAAACCCATGTTCTATGTTCCCTTCCTGATGGGACCCCAGCAATTCAAGCAACCATTAGATCTGTCCCACCCTATCAGAGCTCCATCTTACTTCTTGTACAACTTTCACCTGCAACTGTGTGTATACATCCAATATCCCAACCCACTACTGTGAGTACATTTTAGGAGGCCTTCAGGTATCCAGAAAAACCAGTCTGAGTACTTGTTCCTCCTATGGATTACCAGGCCACTCAAAACCAGATACAAACATGTGTTGAAAAGCAAATGCAAGCACAAAGTCAAGAGAAGCTAGTGCAATATGACATCATCAGAATCCAGTTCTCTTACCAAAACTAGTCCAGGGTATCTTAACACACTGGAAAAGCAAGACTGTGACCTTAAAATCTCATCTCATGAAGATAATAAAGTCCTAGAAATAGAAAACAATTATATCCCTTAAAGAAATATAGAAAATGCAATTAAAAACAAGAAGGAAATGAATAAAATGTTAAAGACCTTAAAATGGAAATAGAAGCAATAATGAAAACAAAAATAGAGGCAACCCTGGAGATGGAAAACCTAGGAAAAAAGATCAAGAACTGCAATGCATAACCAACAGAATAGAGCAAATGGAAGAATCTCAGACATAGAATATACCATTTGAGGAATTGATATTTAGGTCATAGAAAATGCCAAATGTAAAACATTCCTAATACAAAATATGCAGCATATCTGGGACACTATAGAAGAACAAGCCTAAAAATGATAGGAATAGAAGAAGGTGAAGATTCTAGTACAACGGACCAGAAAAAATCTTCAATGATATTAGAGAAGAAAATGTCCCTAATTTAAAAATAAATAAATAAATAAATAAATTTTAATAAAATATATAAAATAAAATTTTATAAAATAAATAAATAACATAAATAAAAATGATGGTTATAAATACCCAGGAAGCTTCCAGAATAACACATAGATTGGACCAGAAGAGAAAATCCTACCACCACATAATAAACAAAACACCAAAGGTACAAAAAAAAAGAAAAAATATTAAAAGCTTCAAGAAGAAAAGACCAAGTGATATAAAAGGCAGAACTATCAGAATTACACCTGACTTTGAAACAGTGAATCTAGAATCCAGAAGGGACTGCATAGATGTCTTGCAAATTCCAAGAGATCACAGGAGTCAGCCCAAGCTAATATATCCAGCAAAACTCTCAATCACCACAGATAAAGAAACAAAGATATTCCAGGAAAAAAATGAAATTTCAACAATATCTTTTTACCTTCCAGCCCTATAAAGGACACTAGGAGGAAATCTAGCAAAGGAAGGTAAGTGCAACCAAGAAAATATAAGAAATTAAATCATCTAACAGCACAACAAAAAGAAAATCAGTTATACACTCACAGTCAACTACCCATATCAAAATAACAGGAACTATCATTGGTCATTATCTCTTTCTACATCAATCGATTTTATTAACCAATAACAAAATACAGGCTATTTTGTTATTATATATGTAATATAGACTAAGTTAAGTAAATAGGATTCATCATTTGGTCGCATGAAAGAAACACACCTCAGCTACAAAAATAGACACTATCTCAGAGTACATGTTTGGGAAAGTGTATTTCAAGCAAAGGTACAAAAGAAAAACTCTGGAGAAGCCAGTCTAATATCTAATAAAATAGGCTTTCAGCTAAAAGCAAACAAAAATGATAATAAAGAGAACTTCATATTTATCCAAGAAAAATCCACCAAAATGATTTTTAAATTCTTAACATCTATGTCTCAAATGTCAGGCCACTGATATTTGTAAATGAAACTTTACTGAAGCTGAAATCACACATTGAGCCACACACAAAAATTGTTGGGAACTTCTATATCACATTCTCAGAAATGAACAAACCATCAAAACTGCAAATAGAAACAATAAAAGTAACAGATGTTATGGACCAAATGGATTAAAGAGATATCTACAGAACCTCCTACCCATAAAAATTAAAGAAAAGAAAAAAATCAAGAAATTAAACACCAACCCAAATAATCTAATTTAAAAATTGGGTACCAAGCTAAATAGAGAATTCTCAAGAGAATAATCTGAAATGCCACCCTCATGGTACAGTACATGCTGGCAAGGATATGGAGAAAAAGAAATACTGTTCCGTTGTTGGTGGATTTACAAACTTGTAGTACCACTCTGGAAATAAATCTCACAATTTCTCAGAGAATAGGAAATAGTTCTATCAGAACATCCAGTTATATTGGTACTGAAAATGTACACAAACGGTGTTCCACCACACACAATGGCATGTTCTGCACTATGTTCTTAGCAGCTCTATTTGTAATAGGCAGAAGTTGGAAACAAGAATAGATAAAGAAAACATGGCTAATTTACACAGTGAAATATTATTCAGGTATTAAAAACAAACTTCATGAATTTTTCAGTCAAATGGCTGGAACTAGAAAACCAAAAGGATAAAATAACCTGAACTCTTGAGTGTTCTCAGAGATTGCTCTACCAAACAAAAATATGGGGGCTAGATAAATGCCCTGATACATCTGTAGCAGGCATGAAGATCAGTTTCCATGTGTGTCTCCAATAACTGGAGCAGAGTCTGTCCGTAAACCTGTAAACTGACTGAAGAATCTGTTTCCAAACAGGCCTGCACTGTTTTGCCTCAATGGGAGAGAGTGTACCTAATTCTACAGATAGCTGATGTACCAGGCTAGGGGGATACCCAGGGGAAACCCATCCTTTCAGAGAAGAGGAAGAGGAAGGAATTCTTTGAGGGGGACACAGAGGATACAATGTTTGGGATGTAAATAAACAAACCTTAATTAATTAATTAGTTTATTAATTAATTAATTAAGGTGGTGACAGCTCCAGGGCAGCAACAGGAACAGTTTTACACGAGAAGCTGCTGCATCGGGTGGACTGAGAAACAGAATGAACTGGAAAGTTACCTGGAGTGTAGAGTCAACTCCAGGTGATCACCCATCATCCTGACAGAGCCACCAGCAACTGGACATCTGTTAGCTGGGAACAGGTGAACCACTCTGATTCTTGAATGCATGAGCCTTCCGATTTTGCTGTACAGCAGCACTGTGATGGTTTAGTTTTCAATGCTACATAATGTAAAATCAAAGGGGAAGAAAGTCTTAATGAGGAATTGTCTAAATTAGAGTCTCTTCTCTGTGAGATGTATATTGATTATTTCAATTAAGCTAGGAATGCTTGTCCTCTATAGGTTGTGACATTCTATAGGTTGGGAGACTGCATTGTCCAGGAGTAGAGAAGCAAGCTAAGCACACACACGCATGTATTCAACATTGCCATCTGCTCTTCTCTGTGGATATAATGGGACTATCTGCTTCAAGTTCCTTCTGTACTGACTTCCCCTCAGTGATGTACTGCACTCATAAAACTGATATTTTGCTCATTATATTAATAATTCATTTTCTGTTTTGAACTTTTTAGTTATTTACATGTTCAAGATATAGCATTAAAAAGTGATTCTTAAATTATGTTTTTAAAATGTAGTTTAACAACCTATTCTTTTAACTGTCTATCATATGTCCGTTATAACGATGTCAAACATAGAGAAGTTATTAATATTTTATAAAATGCAATTCATTAATCTGTTTTCTATATCACTATTTGTTATATCAAGCTGTATTCTCTATTAAATATGTAGGATCTGATAGTGCATCCTAGTGTTTGGAGCTATAATTTCATCTTCTTAGTATCTATTTTTGACAATGGGATCAAAATTTTTACAAATTCCTATAAAGCTTTCTAGATTATAGTGACTCTTTCTTGACCCTGAGAGGAAAAACTTGGAAAACTTACTGTGAAATATAATCTTCAACTTTTTAATCTTCAGTGAATCAGTTTATTTATTGTCTCCTGGATTATGCAACATTTTTTTTTATTTCATTCTTCTTCAAGCTAATACTCTTTCTTAGTTTCATGTCACATCTTGAAATACTATTGAACACACATTTACAGATGCATTCATACAGAAACACACACAAATATATATGCAGCATGCTGAGACCACTTGATGTTACTTATATGTATGTGTTCAGCACTGATGATTTTGGATTAGATATCTTAATAGGAAGCTCACCCATGGAGAAGGCAGATTTCTTTCTCTCTTTCTTGGGGTGGGAAGTTGTAATTATCCCCATCTACATTAGCATGGGTTCTTAAGTTTCTGTACTCTTCTAAGTGATCATGATAGTATTTACTATGTGTAAAACACTTTTATGTATAGCAGGCACTATATCATGGTCAACTTTTTGTTCCATTGGTTATGGCAGTCTCATTTACACAACTTTCACTTAGGTTTAGGTGTAGGAATTGTGCGACATTCTTATCAGTTGGAGTGAAACATACCATTGTCATTTTTTTCCTATGTATTTTAACTTGTAGATTTTTATTGTCTTTGCTGAAAAAGGAGTTGCTTTGATGAGTGATGAAAGCTCCACTTTTCTGTTGATGTAAATAAATTTCCAGAATAAAGTTGAATATCATAAAGGTTTATGGAAGTGGCTGTAGATTTTCTTCTAGGGTCAATGAACTATCCATTAGCTAGGTTTAGTGTGCTCCTAACAAGCTTGCTTTAAGTCCATACAGGGGACTGTTTATTACCTAAAATATCTAAGTGATACTATTGTCTTTTGGAATATCTTGCCATACTGGTTGTTGATGTGATTCATAGACCTTAAAACTAGGGAGGGCTTGTAATTGCTTATAATCATTGCCTTCCTGAAAATCAAGTGTATAGTCAGTAAAAGAGAGTTCCCAGTGGGATGGCTTCCAGGTGAAGTCACATTTGATTTCTCCAACTCTTATTTCCTAAGAGTCTGGTGTCTTCATCAATAGAATCTTACTTTCAAAATCTGGGAAGCAAGCAATAGCAGTGACAATCACAATTATTGCTTGAGTTCTCCATACCAATGACTTAAGGGAAGATTTCCAATGCAGGAAGTGGGTTTGTTATAGTCCATGACACTTGCAGTAAAAATTACAGCTTTAAATGTCATAAGTTTTATTCAAACATATGCATACATTTATACAAATATGTTTTAAGAAAATATAAAATATTTTTCCATAAATTTTCTATTATTGATAGAAATCATGATATAATTTCTATTATATCATATGTAATAGTTATTTTAAGACTCTCTCCCTCTCTTCCATATTGTTCTCACTTTCACAAGTAATATCCCCCGTTCTTTCTCTTTTCTACTTCGCTGCACCCACAATGTACCATTTCCATGTCTTGAACACTACAGGCCCTGTTTTAGTGCTCTGTACAGTCCTGGTTTCTCCCACTATAAAAGTTATAACTTACATCTAAAGACTCAGAGTTGCATCGCCAAAGAATATAACACAAATGACATTTTTCATTCTAGGCTGAGGTAGGTTCTTTACTTGTTATTTTCTCTACTTCCATTATTTTCTTAAAATTTTAATGGTTTTACTTATCTTTATAGCTGAATACAATTCTATAATACATGTGAAATAAACTTTCACCGTCCATTCATCAGTTGAAGGATATTAGTGTTGTTTTGATTTGCCAGCTATTAAAGATAGATTGTAAATGAACATGGATAAACAAGCATCTGTAATGTAGGATATCTAATCTTTTGGGAATATGACAAGTAATGGTAGAGCTAGGCCATGTTGAAAATCGACTTTTTGCTTTTCAGAATGCTTCATACTAATTCCCATATATACTATACCAGTTTCTAATCTTAGCAAGTATGAATGAAAAATCTATTTTCAAGATTTTTGTTAGCAAGATATTTGTTGAAAATTTTTTCCTTGATCTTGGCCATTTTGACAGAGTGTTATAAAATATCAATTTTTTTAAATATATGGTGGTCCTTTGCAACAATAATGTTAAAGACTTTCTAAAACTATTTCACAGTAATTTGTGTTTCTTCCCATTTTGTGAACTCTCCCTTTTGAAATTTTAAAGCAATCTTAGGTATAATCAGTATATCCTTTACAAAATGAGATAATTTGATTTTTCCTTTCCTATTTATATCATTTAAAAAATTTATTTAATTAATTTACATACCAAATGCCCCCTCCATTTAAGTCCCTCTTCAAAGAGATTCTCCCCTTTTCCCTCTCTTCTGAGATGGTGGAACCCCACTGTGTATTCTCCAGCTGTACCCTGGCATATCAAGTCTTTGCAGGATTCAGCATATCCTCTTCCCCTGATGTTTGACAAGGCATCCACTCCAATAAACAGATTCCACAATTAAGGTAAAGGTCAGTATGCTCTCTAATTGTTGGTGGACCCACATGGATACTGAACTGCATTTCTGCTTCATATGTTCTAGGAACCTTGGTCCATACCTTCTCTGTTTCTTTTCTTTTCTTTTTTGTCTTCTTTTATTAAACATTTTACTCATTTATATTTCAAGGATATCATTCTTCTAGGTGATACAACCACAACCACCCCCATCCCAGCCCATATCTACTCAAGCCAATTGGCCTCTATGAGTTTGCTCCTCCACCTACTCACTCACTCCTGCCTCATCACTCTAGCATCTCCATCTGCTGTGTCATTAAACCTCCACAGGACCAAGGGCCTCCAGTCCCATTGATGTATCTAGAGCCATGGATCCTTCCCTTTATACTCTTTGGTTGGTGGTTTATTGTCTGGGAGCTCTGGATGGTTCAGTTTGTTGATATCTTGTGTCTTATAGGATTGTTCAAGGATTACCCTTGAGCTCCATTAGTCCTTCCCCTACATCTTCTCTTACAGTCCCAGGCTCAGTCTGATGGTTGGGTGTGAGTATGTGCATCTGTATTTGTCAGGTGCTGGTAGAACCTCTCAGGGCACTCTCATACCAGGCTCCTACCAGCAAGCATATATTGGCATCAAGAATAGTGTCTGAATTTTGTGTCTGCAGACGTGTGGATCCCTAGGTGTTTTGGTCTCTGTTGTCCCATCATTTTTCTTAGACAAGAACATTTCAGACTTAAAAATTTTGAGATGAATGGGTAGCACCACCCCTCAACTACAAACTATATCTATCTACTATAGGTGGTCTCTACAGGTTCTATCCTCCCCCCCCCCTTTGCCTATTTTGGTTAAATGAATCCCCTGGGTGCTGAGAACCTCTTACTTTTCTGGAAACTGGGACTTTTCTTGTTTTGCTTTAATTTTTTTATTCTATATTTTTTTATTTACATTTCAAATCATTTCCCCTTTCCTGGCTCCCCACTCCCTGAAAGTCCCATAAGCCCTGTTCCCCCATCCACCCCTTCCCACTTCCCTGTTCTGGTGTTCCCCTATACTGCTGCACTGAGCCTTTCCAGACCCAGGGGCCACTCTTTCCGTAATCTTGGACATCATTTGATATGTTGATTATGTCTTGGGTATTCCAAGTTTCTAGGCTAATATTTGCTTATCAGTGAATGCATTCCCTGAGTGATCTTTTGAGACTGGGTTACCTCACTTAGTTTGATGTTCTCCAGCTATATTGATTTATCTAAAAATTTCATGAATTTGTTGCTTCTAATGGATCCATTGTGTATAGATACCACATTTTTTCTATCCACTCCTCTGTTGAGGGACACCTGGGTTCTTTCTAGCTTCTGACTATTATAAATAGGGCTGTTATGAGCATAGTGGAACATGTATCCTTATTACATGCTGGGGAATCTTCTGAGTATATGCCCAGGAGTGGTATAGCAGGGTCCTTCAGAAGTGACATAGTCAGTTTTCTGAGGAACTGCCAGACTGATTTCCAGAGTGGTTGCACCAATTTGCAACCCCACCAGCAGTGGAGGAGTGTTCCTCTTTCTCCACATCCTCGACAGCACTTGTTTTCTCCTGAGTTTTGATCTTAGCCATTCTGTCTGGTGTGAAGTGAAATCTCAGGGTTGATTTGATTTGCATTTCCCTAATGACTAATGATGTTGAACATTTCTTAAGATGCTTCTCATCCCTCTGAAGTTCTTCAGGTGAAAATTCTTTGTTTAACTCTGTACCCCATTTTTAATAAGGTTATTTGGTTTTCTGGGGTCTAACTTCTTTAGTTCTTTGTATATATTGGATATTAGCCCTCTGTCAGATGTAGAGTTGGTGAAGATCTTTTCCCAATTTGTTGGTTGCCAATTTGTCCTTTTGATGGTATCCTTTGCCTTACAGAAACTTTGTAATTTTATGAGGTCCCATTTGTCAATTCTTGATCTTAGAGCATTCCCTTCTGTTCAGGAAATTTTCCCCTGTGGACTTCTGGTTAGCACCAATTCCCCATTCCCAACTGGTACTTATTTTTATTCAATTTCCTGATTCTCTGTACTTCTCTCCCATCTTATCAATATCTGATCCATCCCTCTCTTTTTATGCTTCCACCTCCTTACTCTCTCCCAGGTTGCTCCCTCTCTCAATCCCCTATACTATTTCCCCCCCATATATTTAGAATTGATGCATGCACTTTTTGGTCTTCCTTCTTCTTAAGCTTCATATGGTATATAGGTTGTATCATGAGTATTCTGAGCTTTTGGCCTAGTATCCACTAATCGGTGAGTATATACCATGTGTGTTCTTTTGTGTGAGGGTTACCACACTCAGGATGTTATTTTCTAGTTCCATTCATTTGCCTACAAATTTCATAACGTCGTTGTATTTAATTGTTGAGTAGTATTCCATTGCTAAAATGCATCACATTTTCTGTATCTATTCTTCTGTTGATAAATATCTTGGTTATTTCCACATTCTGACTATTATAAAATAAAGGCTGCTATAAACAAAATGGAACATGTGTCCTTGTTATATGTTAATGCATTATTATTACCTTGGACAAATCTCAAGTCAAAGTGGATCAAATACTTTCTCATAAAACCAGACACAATAAAACTAATAGAAGAGAAAATGGGTAAGAACCTCAAACACAAGGGTACAGGGGATAATTTCCTGAACAGAGCACCAATGGCTCATGCTCTAAGATCAACAATCAACAAATGGGATCTCATAAAATTCTCATGCTTCTGTAGGGTAATGAACACTATTCATGAGACAAAAGGGCAACCTACTGTTTAACTTCTTGAGTTCTTTGTATATATTTGA
Organism: Apodemus sylvaticus; assembly: GCF_947179515.1. Classification (NCBI taxonomy): domain Eukaryota; kingdom Metazoa; phylum Chordata; class Mammalia; order Rodentia; family Muridae; genus Apodemus; species Apodemus sylvaticus. The sequence goes on along the minus strand of NC_067483.1, from coordinate 20,910,489 downwards.
TATTAGCCTTCTATCAGAGTAATATTGGTAAAGAATTTTTCCCAAACTGGTTTTACCTGGTGGTACTTCATCCACTTGGACTTGAGATTTGTCACAGGTGATAATAATAGATCAATTTGCATTCTTCTACATTCTGACCACCAGTTGAAGCAGCACTATTTGTTAAAAATGCTGTCTTTTGCATCTTAAAAAATGCTCAACTTCATTAGTCATTAGGGAAATGCAAATCAAAACAACCCTAAGATTTCATCTTACACCAGTCAGAATGGCTAAGATTAAAAATTCAGGAGACAGCAGGTGTTGGAGAGGGTGTGGAGAAAGAGGAACACTCCTCCACTGCTGGTGGGGTTGCAAATTGGTACAACCACTCTGGAAATCAGTCTGGCGGTTCCTCCGAAAACTGGGCACCTCACTTCCAGAAGATCCTGCTATACCACTCCTGGGCATATACCCAGAAGACTCCCCACCATGTAATAAGGATACATGTTCTACTATGTTCATAGCAGCCCTATTTATAATTGCCAGATGCTGGAAAGAACCCAGGTATCCCTCAACAGAAGAGTGGATGCAAAAAATGTGGTATATCTACACAATGGAGTACTATTCAGCCATTAGAAACAATGAATTCATGAAATTCTTAGGCAAATGGATGGAGCTAGAGAATATCATACTAAGTGAGGTAACCCAGACTCAAAAGGTGAATCATGGTATGCACTCACTAATAAGTGGATATTAACCTAGAAAATTGGAATACCCAAAACATAATCCACACATCAAATGAGATACAAGAAGAAAGGAGGAGTGGCCCCTGGTTCTGGAAAGACTCAGTGAAACAGTATTCGGCAAAACCAGAACGGGGAAGTGGGAAGGGGTGGGTGGGAGGACAGGGGAAGGGAAGGGGGCTTACGGGACTTTTGAGGAGTGGGGGGGGGGCTAGAAAAGGGAAATCATTTGAAATGTAAATAAATTATATCGAATAAAAAAAAAAGAAAAAAAAAAAACCCAGAACCCAAAAGTAGAAAAAAAAAAATAAAAGAACAAAGAAAGGAAGACCAAAGTGTGGGTGCTTCAGTTTTTCTGAGAAAGGAAAGAAAATACTCACAGAAGCAATTATGGAGATAAAGTGTAGAGCAGAGGCAGAAGAAAAGGCCATCCAGAGACTGTCCTACCTGGGGATTCATCCTGAAAACAGTCACCAAATCCAAATACTATTGTGGATGACAAGAAATGCCTGCTGAAAGGTTGTGAGAATTTTATTGAGTATTTTTACAAGAATATTTATGAGAGAAATTGGCCTGAAATTCCCTTTCTTTGTTGGGTCTTTGTATAGTTTTGTATACACATAAATGTGGCTTTATAAAATAAATTGGATAACTTAACTTCTGCCTTTGATGTGTGGAATAGTTTAAAGTGTATTGCTCCTAGGTCTTTGAAGGTCTGATAGAACTCTCCACTGAAGCCATCTGTCCGGGGCTATTTTTGGTTGGGAGATTTTTAAGGACTGCTTCTATTTTTTAGGAGTTAAGGAAGGATTTAGATGGTTTATCTGATGAAGATTTAAATTTGGAAGCTAGTATCTGTAGAAAAAAATGTGCATTTCATTCAGCTCTTCCAGTTTTGTTGATTATAAGCTTTTATAGTAGGATCTGACTACTTTTTCAGTTTCCTTAGTTTCTCTTGTTATATCTCCCCTTTCATTTTAAATTTTATTAATTTGGATACTGTCTCTGTGCCTACTGATTAGTCTGGATAAGGGTTTATCTATTTTGTTGATTTTCTAAAAAAAAAAAAAAAAAAAGCTCCTGATTTTTTTTAAAAATTTTTGTATAGTTCTTTTTGTTTCTATTTGGTTAATTTCAACACTGAATTTGATTATTTCCTGTCTTCTACTACTCTTGAGTGTATTTTCTACTTTTCATTCTAGAGTTTTCCAGTGTTCTGTTAAGTTGATAGTGTATAGTCTCTCCAGTTTTTTGTTTGTTTGTTTGTTTTTTGTTTTTTTGTTTTTTTGTTTTTTTGTTTTTTTGTTTTTTTGTTTTTTTTTTTTTTTTGAGGCACTCAGAGCTATGACTTTTCCACTTAGCACTGCTTTCATTGTGCCCTGTAAGTTTGGGTATGTTATGCCTTCATTTTCTTTAAATTATACAAATAGTTAATTTCCTTCTTTATTTCTTCATTAACCAAGTTATCATTGAGTAGAGTGTTGTTCAGCTAACATGTGTATGTGGGTTTTTCTTTTCTTTTTCTTTTGTCTGTTTTTTTTTTTTTAAATTGAAGACCATCCTTAGTTCATGGTGATCTGATAGGATGCATAGGATTATTTCAACTTTCTTTTTTTAGTTGAAGCCTGTTTTGTGAAAGAGTACATGGTCAGCTTTGGAGAAGGTACCATGAGATTCTGAGAAGGTTTATTCTTTTATTTTAGAATGATATGTCCTATAGATACCTATTAAATGCATTTGGTTCATAACTTTTGTTAGTTTCACCGTGTCTCTGTTTAGTTTCTATTTCCATGATCTGTCTATTGATGAGAGTAGGGTGGTGAAGTCTCCTACTTTTAAGGTGTGAGGTGAAATGTGTGCATTGAGCTTTAGTAAACTTTCTTTTATGAATGTAGGTGGCATTCTATTTGGAGCATAAATGTTCAGAATTGAGAGTTCATCTTGGTAGATTTTATTTTTCCTTTGATGAGTATGAAGTTTCCTTCCTTATCTTTTTTTGAAAGATTTTGTTTGAAAGTCGATTTTATTCAATATTAGAATGGCTACTCCAGCATGTTTCTTGGGACCATTTATTTGTGTTTTATTTCAAAAATTTTATTGTGTGGTAGATATTTACTGGCCTTGTAAGTTGAGAATCTGCACTCTCTTCTATACCTATTATCATTAGGTTTGGTCTTCTCATTTTGTCCTGGATTTCCTGGATGTTTTGAGTTAGGATCTTTTTCCATTTTCTTGAACTGTTGTACCAATATTTTCTATGACATCATCTGCACCTGAGATTCTCTTTTTTATATCTTGTATTCAGATGGTGATGTTTACATTTATGACTCCTGATCTCTTTCCTAGATATTTCTATCTCCAGGCTTGTCTCCCTTTGTGATATTTTTATTGTTTCTGTTTCCATTTTTATGTTGTGGATTGTTTTGTTCATTTCCTTCACCTATTTGTTGTGTTTTCCTGTAATTCTTTACGGGATTTTTGTGTTTTCTCTTCAAGGGCTTCTACCTGTGTGTGTGTGTGTGTGTGTGTGTGTGTGTGTGTTCTCCTCTATTTCTTTAAGGGAGTTATTTATGTCCTTCTTATAGTCCTCGATCATTATCATGAGATGTGATTTTAAAGGAGAGCCTGCTTTTCCAGTGTGTTAGTATATCTAGGACTTCCTGTGTTAGAATAATTGGGTTCTGATGATGCCAAGTAGTCTTCTTGGTTTCTGTTGCAATAGTTCTTGTGCTTTGCCCTTGATATCTCACTATCACTCTTTTTAGCTGGTCTTGCTGTCTGTGACAGTGGCTTGTCCCTCCTGCAAGCCTATGTGTAAGAATTTCTGGGAGACCAGGTCTCTTGGGGAGTAATTTGGGTATGGAGATCTGAGGCATAGGGTCAGCGTGGTGGTTCAAACAGAGATTAGAAAGATCTGGTCCCTAGTTGTTCTTTGGTTCCCATGTCCTGATTGCACTGGACAGGTAACACTTGGACCAGGTATTTGAACAGAAATCTTACTTTTGCTCCCAGGTGTGTCAGCACTCCTGGGAGACTAGATCTCTCCAGAGGAACGTGGGTATGGAGAGGTGTGGCACAGGGTCAATTCCAGGAGCAGATTGATACTGGAATGATCCTATCCTAGGATGATCCTTGGTTACTGTGTCCTGAGGGTTCTGAGTAGATCCCTCAGATCAGAAGTGGTGGTGCTACTTGTGCTCACAGGTATGTTAGCACTCCTGGAAGAGCATCTCTCTCCTAGCATTACCTTGGTATCTCTCTCTAATTTTTTTATCAAGGCACTCAGAGCTATGATTTCCCTCTTGAAACTGCTTTTATTTTGTCCCATAAAGTTGGATATGTTGTGCCTTCATTTTTGTTAAATTCTAGAAAGACTTTAATTTTTTCTTTATTTCTTCCCAGACCAAGTTATCATCAAGAAGATGTGTATATTCAATATAGTACTTGAAGTTCTCACTAGCAAAATTGGACAACAAAAGGAGGTTAAAAGGATGTAAACTGGAAAGGAAGAAGTCAAAACATCACTATATGCAGATGAAAGGATCATATAGTTAATTGACCCCAAAAATTACATCAAAACTTCTACCAATGATAAACAACTTCACCAAAGTTGCTGAATATAAAACTAATTGAAATAAATCCGTAGCCTTTCTATAATCCAAGGATAAATAGATTGGAAAAGAAATTGTGGAAATGATACCCTAAACAATAGTAACAAATAAAATAAAATATTTTAGTGTGACTTTAACCAAGCATGTGAAAGATCTGTATGACAAGAGCAGCAAGTCTCTGTTGAAAGAAATGTAAGAAGACCTCAGAAGATGAAACAAACTCCCATGGTCATGGATTGGCAGGATTAATGTAGAATAACGGCCATCTTGCCAAAAGCAATCTATTGATTTAATACAATCCCCATCTAAATTCCAACTCAATTATTCCCAGAGTTAGAAAGAGCAATGTGCAAATTCATTTATAATAACCAAAAATCCAAGATAGCAAAATCTATTCTTAAAAATAAAAGAAATTCCGGGAAAATCACCTTCCCTGCCTTCAAGTTATATTCAGAGCAATAGTGATAAATAAACTGCATGGTATTGGTACAGAGCCTTACACATAGATTAATGGAGTAGAATTAAAGAGGCAGAAATGAACCAACCCATCAATGATCATTTGATCTTTGATGAAGATTATAAAACCATCCACTGTAAAAAAGATAGCATTTTTAACATAATACAACATTTTAACATTTTTAACATTTCATCATAATTGTCTTGGTTCAACTGGTGATTAGCATGTAGCAGAATGTAAATTGATTCATTCTTATCTCCTTGTACAAAGCTCAAGTCCAAGTGGAGTCCCTCCACATAAAACCAGATACACTGACTCTAATAAAAGAGGAAGTGGGGAAGAGACTCAAGCACTTGGGAAGAAGGGAAATTTTCCTTATCAGAACACCAGTGGCTCATGCTCTAAGATCAAGTTTTGACAAATGAGACCTTCTAAAATTGCAAAGCTTCCAATAGTACAAAATGGCAACCAACAGATTGGGAAAAGATTTTTACCAATCCTATATCCAATCAAGGGCTAATATCCAATGCATACAAAGAATTCAAGAAGTTAGACTACAGAAAACCAAATAACTCTATTAAAAATAGGTTATAGATCTAAAAATATAATTTTCAACTGAGGAATTTCAAATGACTGAGAAGCACCTAAAGAAATGTTCAACATGATTAGTCATCAGGGAAATGCAAATGCAAATGACCCTGAAATTCCACCTCATATCAGTCAGAATGGATCACATCAAAAACTTCGGTGACAGAAGATGCTGACAAGGATGTGGAGAAAGAGGAAGGCTCCTCCATTGTTGGGATTTTTAGTTCGTACAAGCACAATGGAAATCAGTCTGGCAGTTTTTTAGAAAATTGGACAATGTACTATCTGAGGACCTAAATATACCACTCCGGGGCATATACTCAAAACAACTTCCAACCTATAACAATTTAATATGCTCCACCATGTTCACAGCAGCCTTATTTATAATAGTCCAAAGCTGGAAAGTACACAAATATTCCTAAACAGAGGAATGGATACAGGATATGAGTAATATTTTCATAATGGAATACTACTCAGCTATTAAATATGACGACTTCATGAAATTTGCAGGCAAATGAATTGAACTAGAAAATATTATCCTGAGTGAAGTAACACAGTCACAAAGGAGCACATCTGGTTTCTACACAACATTCTACTGATATGTTGATATGAGGCCAAAAGTTTGGAATACCAATGATAAAACTCACAGATAATATGAAGCTAAAATCAAGGAAGACCAAAATGTGGATGTGTCAGTTCCTCTTAGAATGGGGAACAAAACACTCAAGGAGGTGAGTGTTGGAGGGATTTTGGAGGGTTAGATAAGGGTTTGGGGGAAAAGGAAGCAATATTAGGTAAGGCATGAAACACAGATATCCAGAGGGTCAGGAAATTGAATAGAGGTGTTTGACCATGGGGAATGTGGAACTGTGGGTAGCCCGCAGAAAGTCCCTGTTGCTGGGAAAGTAAGAGGCTCCCTGGACCCAAATGGGGATGAGATTAGCTGAAATGACCAACATCAGGGAGAGAGAATGTGTAGAGACCACAAACAGAAGTTAGGCATGGCCCCTGTTGAGGAATGGGGACACCTTCCCATCTCAATAATATTAACATAGAATTGTTCCTGTCTAAAGGAAACACATGGACAAAGAGGGGAGCATAGACTGAAGGAAAAGCCTTCCAGAAACTGCTCCATATAGGGATCCATCCCATCTGCAGGCACCAAACCTAGACACTATTGCTGATGCCAAGAAACACTTGATAACAGGAGACTGGTATGGATGTTCGCTAAGAGGCTCTGGCAGAGACTGAGCAATACAGAAGAGATGCTCACTACCAACCATTAGAGTGAGCACTGGGACCCAACGGAGTAGTTAGGGAAAGGAGTAGAGAAGATGAAGGGATTTGGATGGCTCCAGAGACATATGTAGCAGAGGATGATGAAACTTTTCTGGCATCAATGGGAGGAGAAGCCCTGGGTCCTGTTAGGGCTTGATGCCCCAGTACAGGGGGATGCCAGAGTGGTGATATGGGAATGGGTGGGTGGGTGGAGGAACACTCTCACAGAAGCATGGGGAGGGGGATTGATCAGGGAGGTTGTGAAGGGGAAACCAGGAAAGAAAATGGAATAACATTTGAAATGCAAATAAATAAGATATCCATTAAAAAACAAAACAATCAAAAAAACCTGCACCCTCATTACATATCCAGTCTGTTAGCCTTCGTCTTTTTATTGGGGATCTGTGCCCTTTGCTGTTGAGAGATAGTAAGGACTAGTAATTGTTGCTTTCTGTTATTTTTATTATTTGTGGTAGAATTATGTATATGTGGTTCTCATCTTTTGAATTTGTTGTGAGAAGATTAATACTTTTTTTTGTTGGGTATAGTTTTCCTCCTTGTGTTGGAATTGTCCTTCTATTATCCTCTAAAGGGCTAGATTAGTGGAAAGATATTGTTTAAATTTGGCTTTGTCATTGTATATCTTGGTTTCCCATCTAAGGTAATGTAGAGCTTTGACTAGATTAATATTGACTGGTGTTTCTGTTCTCTTAGGGTCTGTATGACTTCTGGCTTTCAATCTCTCTGAGAAGTCTAGTGTAACTGTGACAGGTCTGCCTTCCTATTTTACTTGACATTTTCCCCTCACCACTTTCAATATTCTTTCTTTGTACTCTGCATTTGTTATTTGATTATTATGTGACTGGAGGAATTTCTTTTCTGGTCCAATCTCTTTTGTGTTCTGTTGGCTGTATGTAGGTTTGTTGGCATAACTTACTTTAGGTCAGGGATGTTTTCTTCTATAATTCTGATGAAGATGTTTACTGGCCCTTTGAGACGGGAATCTTTGCTCTCTTCTACACCTATTAGTCTTAGGTTGGGTCTTCATTGTGTCTTTCATTTCTTGATTGTTTTGAGATAGAAGCTTTTTTGTTTCTGTAATTCTCTTGACAGTTGTGTCAATGTCTTCTATGGTATCTTCTACATCTGTGATTCTCTCTTGTATTTCTTGTATTCTGTTAGGGATTCTTGCATCTGTGACTCCTGCTCTCCATCCTAAGTGGTCCATCTCCATGGTTCTCTCCCTTTTTAAAATGTTTTCATTAATGTTTCTATTATCATTTTCAGATGCTGCATGGTTTTGTTCAGTTCTTTCATCTGTTTGATTGTGTTTTCCTGTAATTATTTAAAGAATTTTTGTGTTTTCTCTTAAGGGATTCTACTTGTTTACCTGTTTTCTCGTGTATTTCTTTAACAAAGTTCTTTATGTCCTTAAAGTCCTTTATCATATTAATGAGATGGAATTTTTATCTGAATCTTGCTTTTCTTATGTATTGGGGTATGGAAAGCTTGTTGTGGAGGGAGAACTGGGGTTCTGATATGGCCAAGTATTATTTGTTTCTGTTGTTTATATTCTTGTACTTGTTCTTGCCATCTTGTTATTTCTCATGTTAACTTGCCTTCTTGTTTCTGAATGGAGCCTGTTCCTCTTGTAAGTCTGTGGTTCTGTGATTTCTGGATGTGTCAGAACTGTGATCCTGGATGCATCTGACTTCTTAGGGTTAAGCTATATCTTGGTGTGGGCTGAGAGTATAGGAACCAAAGCACAGGATTCACTCCAGAGCACAGGTCCCCCTTGTGCTTTTTGGTTAGTGGCACAGTCTCTTAGAGATCCCAGGGTTAACTGACTCTGTTAGACTTCTTCTGTCTTTACATTTTTCCTTCTATTTATCACTGGTACTTCAAGCACTTTATTCAAAGGCATGAATGAAATGAATATCTCTGCTTCATTGATGATTTTAATGATCAATTTTCTGCTCTTAGGATGATGTTAGCATATATAATCTTTATTATATTAATATAACTTCCCTCTAATCTTTTTCCCAAATACTTTCTAAGGCTTTTATCATGAAGATATACGGGGCTTCATATTCTTTTTCTTTCAATTATCATCTTTAGTTGGATGGCCAGAAGAGCCTTCCAACCCTGGTACATTGGCTTTACATAGAGCAACTTTGGTTCTCATGAGACACAAAGCATTTGTTAAGCCTTGATATTGGGGATGACAGCATTAATAGATGTGTCTTCTAGTTTTGCCTTATCTGCTACATCTCTGGTTAAAGAGATTCACAAGATCCATCATGTAGATTAATTATCCAAAAATGTGTCAATATCACACATGATCCAGGAGACTATTGACAGGGCACTCCAGGAAAGGCTGCATTGTTTAGAGAAAGGAGTTCTATTTATGGAAAATCAAATTCAAAATATTAAGATCAGGCTCACAAATTCAATGCCATTTGCTGTTTCTTTCTGTCTATATAACCCTCTTGGAATATTACACCTTTGAGCATGACTGCTCTAAGATTCAGTCTCCTTAAAAAGGGCTTTGAAACAATTCTAATTTGGTTTTGGATATGGATTACTGGCATCATAAAATCATGGTTATTAATAACTCTAGAAAGGGGTTCTATTGAAGAAGTGTCTGTAGCTTTTCCTCTGCTGTTCATGAGTTAACCTTTCATTTTCCTGGATGACCTTGCTGCTAAATGGAGGAATTGCAGTTGTAGTTTTTTTTGTTTGTTTTTGTTTGTTTTCTTAATGATTTTGCTTGTCATTCCAGTCTGCATCAAGCAAGTCATGTGCTTAATAACTACACTAATTGGCTCCTGCCATCTTAAATTAAAATAGAAGTGTGGGGAGGGATGTCATGTTCTGCATGATCACTGTGGAAAAGATGGTGTGACACAGTTTGCACACAGAGAGAAGAGCTATCAGGGCATGGGCCTCCAGCAGTGGTGATGGTTTCTAGACATGAGCTTTGTTTGCATAGTAAAGTCTATAATTTATTTTATGCTCCTACTTCAGGAAAAACTCTCCCTGTCAAGGTAATAGGGAAATTTCTTCTCTGCAAAGTTAATGACTATAATAGTCAAAGACAACACAAATCTGGGAGGTGATAGTCTGTCTATTGTCCTTAGCAAAGTAATTGAATGTAGTGACTTTCAGGATAGGACTTAAGATTGTGGGAAAGAACTAAAAAAAAATGAGAGAAAAACTAAAAAAGGGTTTCAAAAAACAGGATTTCTCAACTCTGTAAAATATAAGGATTAAATATGAATTATATGACAGGCTTCACAGATCTCAAAGAAAAAGTAAACTGCACTAATAAGCCAGTTTATCAAAAAGATACAGAGTGAGGCCAGATCCTGAATACCATGTCATCCTGGAACAGAGTGAGTTTAGGCCAAGGAATAGTGGGAATTTCAGCCTGTACCCAGATCCACTGTAAGTCCTTCCTTCATGAATCCCAAATACCCTTTTCTCAGAAACCTCTCTCCAAGCTGAAGCTGATCTTTGGCATAAACCCATGTACAGGTTGTATAATCAAAGTTACATCTGAGATTAGGGATGGTTTAAACAGCAAATTTCAGTGATTCATCAAGTGTGGACAATATAAAATATATGTTTTTTTAGAAGGGCTGTTGTCTAGATATAGTATAGGTGTGGAACAGTTCACCAGACTGGAAAAGCAGAAGGAATCTGAGGTATAGAAATTTTATTTTATTTTATTTTAATTTTATTTTATTTTATTTGTACAAGTAACAGATCTTCATAACAAGCTTATCATATTTCAGGTATATGTCTTTCTCTTATATTATGCCAGTAAAAAAGAAAATAAAATTTCTTTCATTCATTTTATAACTGCTGGAAATGTACCCTTATAGTATAATTTGTGTTCAATTCTTATATTTGTTTCATATGTTTCAAAAAGACACAACATTCATAATTGTCTGAACAATATGTAAATAGATCTTAAGCCAAGCTAATTATTTTGATCTATATATAAACTATATTTTTAGAATGTATTTTATGTGAAAAAGAAAAAAGCTTAAATTTCTCCTCAGAACTAACTTATTTAAAATATTTTCCTATCATTTCGTTAACTGATAAATCTTTAAATTTGTAGTACTTGAAATATTAAGCTAGTCAAAAACTTAGAATAAAAACATTAAAATTATATCTAATACTGTCTTGCAACATTTTGTTCTTACCCTTGATTTTCTGTTTTGAGTGCTTATATTAGGATTTGTGTCTTTTAAACATTCTAGTAATATTCAAAAATCTATTTGATGACATTTGTCTTTTATTTTAAACAATCTGCTTATTGTGTTTAAAAATTCACCCAATTTTTTTGACAAGATATTTTTTGTCTTTTTTTTTTATTATTATTTTGCATGTCATTTTACTTTCTTCTGTACTTATTTTTGGATCGGGGATAAAAAATATTTAAAATATTTTTAAATTATGTGTATTTGTTTATGGATATGTGCAGTTGTGATTACAGGTACCTGACCAGATTGGTAGCCATGAGTGTTATAAGAAAACAGAATGAGCAAATCATGGGGAACAAGCCAGTAAACTGCGCCCCTCATTAGCCTCTGTATCAGTTCCTGCTACTTTGTTCCTGTCTGATTTCACACACTAATTCTCATGGATGATGAAATAAAAGATATAAAGTGAAATAAGCCAGATTTTCCATAATTTGATTTTGGTCAAGTTATTTTTATCACAGCAAAAAAAGCCCTAAATAATGATAACTGTATTAAATATACTTTATATTTTTTCATAAAATTAACGGTAATTAAAATCTGTTTAAAATAATTAACAAATTTGTAAATAAGTCTTGCTCTGTTCATTTATTTGCCAGAACGTTGTATTTGAAAGGTAGAAATTTTACCTTAATTCTGGCTTATATTTATTTTATTATTATTTATGAAATCTATTTGTATGATATTTATTAGCATCATGAAAGCTGAAATTAGATTACTTAAAAATTATGAAAATGTACACTTTGTATTTTTTTACTTGATATTTTCTGCATTTACATTCTAAATGTGATCCACTTTTCTGATTTCCCCTCCAAACCCCACTATCATATCTATTCCTCACCCTGCTTCTATAAAGATGCTCCCACCAGCCATTCACTCACTATCTCATGATGCAGGCATTATCATTCACTGGGGCATAGAGCCTTCACAGGACCAAGGGCCCCTACTCCCATTGATGCCATATAAGTCCATCCCTGTTATATATTTTAAATAACATAAAAGATCTTGAATTTTTTTCCCGATATTCAAAGTTCTAGGTTGAGGAATAAGATGAATTTGCCCAATCTCACCATATCTGTTCAATATAGGTCCTGAAGTTTTAGCTAGACAAATATGATATCTGAATTTTATCAAGGGGACCCAAACTATAAAAAAGGAAGTCAAAATTTTGCTTTGTGCAGATGATATAATAGTATGAAGAATTATATTAATTTTAGCTTTATGCATAATATCTAGAAACTTTAGAAACATCTGAGATGTCCCTCAAGTAAAGAATTGATAAAGAAAATAGGGTAAATATCCACAATGGAGAATTATTCAATAGTCTAAAAAATGACACAAAATATGCAGGCGAATAGAATGCACAGGAAAAAAATAATGCTGTGTGATGTTACCCAAACTGAGAAAACCAATTTGGTATGTGTTCACTTGTAAGTGAATATTAGATTTTTGGTGATAATTATCAAGCTATAATACACAGACCCAGAGAGGTTAGGTTGGGATGACAGTTATAGTGGAGAAGCATGGATTTTTCTTTTCTTTTCTTTTTTTTTTTTTTTTTTTTTGATTTTTTTCGATATATTTTTTATTTACATTTCAAATTATTTCCCCTTTTCTGGCCCCCCTACTCCCCGAAAGTCACATAAGCCCCCTTCCCTCCCCCTGTTCTTCCATCCACCCTTTCCACTTCCCTGTTCTGGTTTTGCCCTATACTGCTACACTGAGTATTTCCAGAACCAGGGTCCACTCCTCCGTTATTCTTGTACCTCATTTGATGTGTGGATTATGTCTTCGGTATTCCAATTTTCTAGGCTAATATCCACTTATTAGTGAGAGCATATCATGATTGATCTTTTGAGACTGGGATACTTCACTTAGTATGATGTTCTCCATCTCTATCCATTTGTCTAAGAATTTCATGAATTCATTGTTTCTATATGTAGATTTAGAATAGACTCAGCAGGATGACTGGGGACAGTTTGGGAAGGGGAAGAAATCAGGAGGAAGAGCATGGTTGGAGAAAATGCAGTGAGAGACAGAGAGAGGGTTGGAATTGGGGATCATGTGGGGTCGGTGTGGAAACCTAGTGTATTAGAATCTTCCTGGAATCTAAAAGGACAGTCCTAGTGAATATTCCTACTAATGTAGTATAAACTTTCTATCTCTTGTCTGTACCAAAAGCTTTCAGTGTTATGACTAGGTTCAGTAGGATGAAAGTTTGTCCAAAAGCATCCAGTCAAGATCCTTAAACAACCTAGGCTGATCCTGTGAAAGTCTCTCTCTGAAACCTGTCAGTTTATACCAAGCTATGGACAACAGCCACACAGCTCTTACAATGTAACCTGGTGTCTTAACCCTACTTTCTAATCTCTTTAGCAGAATAAAATATTCTTCAGGTTATTGAAGGAGAAACCTACCAACACAGACTAAAACTTCAATTTATACTCTATTCAACCTTTAAGATGAACTGGGGAAATAATGGTATGGAAATTGTCGGTATGGCTACCCAATGTTTGTTTAACTTGATATCTATATCAGAAGAAGTCAATGCACTACATTGTCTGGATGGCCAGGAACTAGAGATTGCATAAGGGATGTAGGGTAGACATAAACACAACTGGAGCAAAAACCTATGAAATGATTTCTAATGATATTTTGCTACACCTATAGATAGGACATTTTCTAGTCATTATCAGACAAGCATTATTTGGCAGTAAAATGAGAGCAGGTTTAGAGAGTAACAGCCAGACATTATGTAGAGAATGTCTAAATTGGAGGTCATCATCAGGTCCCTCCCCTTGGAGTTCAGGGAATCCTATGAAACAGTAGGGGGAAAACATTGTATGCATCAGAGGATATGGAAGACACCAGGGGAACATGTCCCACTGAACCACTGTATATTATGTTTCTTACCTTGGTATTTTTGTAGGAGTCCTAGCAGTCCTGCAGTTGTATCTCTGACTCTGGCCTACACTTGGAACTCTTTTCTTCCAGTTTAGTTACCTTGCCCAGACTTCATATTAGGACTTTTGACTTGTCTTATTGCATCTTGTTTTGTCTCGTTTGCCGTCATCTCTTGGAGGTCTGTTCTTTTCTGAAGAGGAGATTGATGCAAGTAGATTTTGAGGGAAACAGGAGGGTAGAAGAAGCTGGGAAGTATGGAAAGAGAGAAAATAGTTTTAATGTTTGCTATCTCCTATTTCAGTAGGATGTAAATACAGTATCTCCATCATAGGCTTGTTCTTACATTAAAATGAAGGAATCTCGAACATAATTATTGTCTTGTAATTATTTATTTTGTTGTGGTGGTTGTTTTGAGATGGTCTCATGGAACCCAGAAAAATTTCAAATTCTCTGTGTAACTCTGGTTAATAATCAGTTCTTTAGCTTACTCTCTCTGTATCTGAATGCTTGGATGAAAATCATTCTCAGCTGGTTCTGGTTTTATTTATTTTTATGTGCTTATGGAGATCAAAACTATAGCTTGCTGCAAGTAATGCTCACATTTTACCCACTGATATCCTCTTTCAGTTCAGTATATGTCTGTATTTCTGTTTCTATTTAATAGCTTTCTTTTTCCTTTCATTTTTGACATTTTTCAATCTTTTTGGAGAGCCAATATGCAAGAAAAGTATCTTTTTATGCACAAACTTTTTGTACTAAGTTGTTGTATTGTTAAATGAAAATTCAATGTTCTTTGTAGGAGAAAGGATTTGAAAGAGTACCAATTTTCTTGTTTTATATACTAAACTATTCAGTAAGTCTTTGTTAAAAGTATCCAAAGCTTTTTAAAAAAAAAAAAAAGGAAATAGTTTTTGTTTAAAGCCCCTACAACAGCCTATTGTGCCTATTGACTAAAGATTTATTATGGAAAGACTGAATAAAAATGCCTAACTTCAAATTTACACTGTTCAATTTTCTTTTCTAAAATTAGGTATGTTAAATTTCTTTTTTGATTTAGATTCTGAATTACTTCGATTTCCTATATCTAAGATGATGGGTGGGACTTGTCATTTCACCCTCACATTTCTGGTTCCCTGTTGAGCAAGAAGGAACTGAGTGAGACAGGGAAGTTTATACAGGCTCTCAATGTTCCATTAAACAAAAGTATTCTTCTGATACAAGTTTAGAAGTATGAACTTCCTGAGGTACAGTTGCCTGCTTTCAGGAGTTCTTCTTCCCCCAGGGGTTAAGAAACCATCTTTTCAACTTTCATAAGTCTAGTCTTCAGTGCAAAGATTAAAAGCAATGATAGAATGTCAGTGACTGCAAAAAGTAAACAACATCCTTCCAGCTGAGAAAAAAGACTCAACCCAGGACAAAAATAAGAATGATGAGAATAAATGTTTCTGTGTTTCTGAAAATTATAGAAATAGATTTGTCCCTGTCTGTCGTCCATGAAGCAGCTTTTTAAAAGTGAAGCTACACTACTGCATTCTTTCCGTATTCTGTTAGCACTATTGTACTATAGATTTAAAGGCTGTACCCAAAGAGGGGCTTATGTTTTTTCAAAACTGCTCAGTATTTTCAATGTATATTTATATTTTTTCATTCCTAGAATGGATATCTCAGATGAATTGAATATAAACAATAAAAGACAGTTGAGAGTCTTTGTTGATTCTCTTAAGAGAAAAATAAGACTATTTCAGCTTCCTAGAGTGATGTACATTTAGCCCTTTTGAAGTAGATTGTCTTCCAGACTCAGGCACATCCTGGAAGACATTGAAATGAATGACATTTTATGTCTGTGTTTTGAGATAGCTGGTATTTGAAAAAAATTATCATAAGTACCAGGAGACTTAATTATTAGTACATTACAAATAGTGATGGTACATTTGCTGTAAGTTGTAACAAATAAAGAAAATAATTGATAGAAAACAAAAGGTTTACCAAAAATAATAATTCAGTATCTAGTTAACAGTTGAAAGATAATTTAAGCAGCAGATCTAGAAAGAAAAATTAAACAAACAAAATGATAGCAACGGGTATTAAAAGAATACAAAATCTAAATTAAATTCTTTAACATTTTATTTAAATATGTGACATCTTCAAAGTTTCATGGTTTTGTTTATCTTATTTTTGAATGTTTTTCAAACCATCCAATTTAGTTTTGTTAGCACATTTTAGTTATACAAATTTATACTTTCACAGTGACAAATATATTTCTGTAATGTATTTTGATTAAGTCATGAAATAATTTTTATTTATTTTTAATGAACAAAATCATTAGTAAATCCTCTAAAATTATTTAAGTGAGAAATCAAATATATCATAAATGGCATATTACTTAATATATTACTTATAACATGATTAATTGCTCTGTAATTTCAGTCTCTAGAACTGCATGTTCTTGCTCTTCTATATGAGTATACTCAGAATGTCTACTTTAGTGGATAGCTTATCAAATCTAAACAGAATAAGGATATGAGAGAAAGTACATTCACACATATATATTCTCATGAAGAGTCATTTTCATGCAAGTTGAACTAAATTTCAGAGCTTTCCCAGATATGGTTAAAAGTCATTAGACTCTTGGCATATAAGCCTACTTTTGTCAGACTCCAGAGAGCCTTAGCTTTCCAAGGACCCCCTGAGTAAATAAAATAGAGACAAGAATCAATGCAAAAAGCAAGAGGAATTTATTACTCTAATGGATATTGTGGTTGTCCTGTACCTGAAGGAAAAATGGTGACCCTCCCCCCCCCCAGCCTGTTTGATCTATGCAGTTTGTCCTGTGGAATGTATTTACCTGCTCCAGACCTCCTCCACACGTAGGAAGCCATGTTTACAGGATCCAGACTTCCCCTACACCTAGATGGCTGGCTCCAGACCTTCCCCCAATCCCATAAGGGCAGCTCAAGACCTTCCCAGGAGTCTGTTTACTGGCTCCAGATCTTTCCTTTCCTAAAGTGGGGTTCTCTTTATGGTTACTCCTTTGCAGTCACCTGGGAATGGTTCCTGAACCCCTTAGCTAATTCTCTGCCAGTTCCCAAACTTCAGATGCTTCAGTCCCTTATGTAAACTATCATAGTATTTGCATGTAGCCAACAGACATCCTGGCACACACACATATGATCTCTAAATAACTCCCCTCATTTTCATACCCATAGGTCACCTTATACCATGATAATTGCCATCACAAATCAGTTAAAAGAGAAGGATCTAGAAGAATATGCAAGGGGCATGGAAGACAGGTTTCCTGACCTAACTATCTTTTGTGCCATACTCAGTATATTGAAAAGGACTGTTTACACCTATGGGAAGAGGACTTCACAAACATTTTAGATTTATTCCAAGACACTTGCACCAAAGCAGCACCTTTGGAGGCTATCCTTTGTAAAATAGTGTTAAGCTTAAAAAGACATTTCAAAAAGTATCATTAAGATAAATAAAAAGGGATCAGCGGTGGAACCAAGGCGACACAGGGTCCAGTTAGGCCCTGCGCCCACGACCACTGACCTTCGCTGACCAGCCGGGCGGCAAGCAACGGCGGTTCTGCGGAGCCTTTCGCTGCACGGAAGCCACTTCAGAACTCGGCTGCCCGCCAGTCAGGAGAGACTCACCGCCATCTTGATCCCGGGCTCCAGAGATCGGTCAGACTGAGGTACACAAACATAATCCTAGGCCCAACACCGCAGGGGTCTGAGCCAGACGGGCGTTGGCCTGCACCCAGGCCCTGGGCTGTTCGAGTGGCCATCGGGGCGCCAACCCAGCCAGGAGTTTTTTTTTTTTTTTTGCCCCGGCCGGTGCACGCGCCGCCATTTTGCCTACAGGAGCCAGAGTGCTCGGGAGGGCAGAGACTGCTAACAAGCGTAGCCTGAGGCTAACAAAACGGGGGTCTAGGCCCCAAAAGGCACAGGACTGACCCCAAGAACTGGGCGGCTTGGTGGGCCATCTGTGTGTCAACCAGCCCAGGAGGTTATTAGCACAACAGACTCTCCCGGTGCTTTCGCGGAGCACGGACGCGCACGCCCGCCATCCGGGTCACCTGGCGGACCCAAATAACAGACATAGCCCTAGGGGAACTTTGCTCGGACCTTGGCCTCCCAGGCGTTTGCCTGGACTCAGGGCCCAGGCGACAAGGCTAACCTAGTGTGCGCCAGCCCGGTTGGGGAAATCGGCTGCCCAGCGGAGTGAGCGAAGCACAGGGGAGGTCACAGCAACATTCACCTTCGGAGCTCCCTGGGGGTGCACACGGGTTCCACCTGGTCCACAGACACAATCTGGGGCAAGGCCTCAGGCAGAAGCCCCCAGCTCAACTCTCTCCGCTTCAGATCAGCCTGGGTGGCCGCCACATCTCCAGGTCCCTCAAGAGGCTAGTGGGGGCTTCCGGGCGGCCAGCTGGGAGAAGTCGGTGTGCTCCAATAAATCCTGCGGGCCCCAGCGGGAGCCTTCAGGTGCCTGCTTCGGGATCTGAACAGCCTGGACAACAGCACCCTGTCTATAGGCAGTGCAGAGTGTAAGCTGTGCACCAGAGGCCAACGGGGAAGGGGCAGCTTGCACTGGTGAGTCCAGCACTGACAAGACCAAGTAACACCAGTGAGAGCTAGATGGCAAAAGGCAAACGCAGAAACGTCACTAACAGAAATCAAGGCAATATGGCAACATCTGAACCAAATTCTCCTCTACCAGCAAGTCCTGGATACCCCATCACACCAGTAAAACAAGATTCGGATTTAAAATCACTGGTCATGATGCTGGTACA
Organism: Apodemus sylvaticus; assembly: GCF_947179515.1. NCBI lineage: Eukaryota > Metazoa > Chordata > Mammalia > Rodentia > Muridae > Apodemus > Apodemus sylvaticus. The sequence continues at coordinate 20,891,857 of NC_067483.1, read as the reverse complement.
GGAACACATGAAGGACATTGAGGAGAAAATGGATCAAAAGTTAGAAGCCCTTGCAAGGGAAACACAAAAATCATTGAAAGAAATCCAGGAGAATACAAAAGCCAACAAGGAGGAAATGCAAAAAACACTTAAAGAAATACAGGAGAACTTTGCTCGACAGGCTGAGGTCATGAAAGACGAAACACAAAAATCTCTTAAAGAAATACAGGAGAACTTTGGTCAACAGGCTGAGCTCATGAAAGAGGAAACACAAAAATCTCTTAAAGAATTACAGGAAAACACAAACATGCAAGGGAAGGAGCTAAGCAAAACCATCCAGGATCTAAAATCAGAAGTAGAAACAACTAAGAAAACTCAAAGGGAGACAACTTTGGAGATAGAAAGCCTTGGGAAGAAATCAGGGGACAGAGATGCAAATATCAACAACAGAATACAAGAGATAGAAGAAAGAATCTCAGATGCTGAAGATTCCATAGAAACCATGGACTCAACAGTTAAAGAAAATGCAAAGTGCAAAAAGCTTGTAACCCAAAATATCCAGGAAATCCAGGACACAATGAGAAGACCAAACCTAAGGATTATAGGCATAGATGAGAGTGAAGATTTACAACTTAAAGGGCCAGCAAATATCTTCAATAAAATTATGGAAGAAAACTTCCCTAACCTAAAGAGAGAGATGCCCATGAATATACAAGAAGCCTACAGAACTCCAAACAGACTGGACCAGAACAGAAATACTTCCCGTCACATAATAATCAAAACACCAAATGTTCTAAACAAAGAAAGAATACTAAAGGCAGTAAGAGAAAAAGGCCAAGTAACATATAAAGGAAGACCTATCAGAATCACAGCAGACTTTTCACCTGAGACTATGAAGGCTAGAAGGTCCTGGGCAGATCTCATGCAGACTCTAAGAGAACACAAATGCCAACCAAAACTACTATATCCAGCAAAACTCTCAATCACCATAGATGGAGAAACTAAGATATTTCACGACAAAACCAAGTTCACCCAATATCTATCCACAAACCCGGCCCTAAAAAGGATAATAGGAGGACAACACCAATACAAGGAGGGAAACTCCACCCTGAAAAAAGCAAGATAGTAACCTTTCATCAAACCCAAAAGAAGTTAAGCAATCAAATTTAAAAAATAACGTCAAAAATGATAGGAAGTAACAATCACTATTCCTTAATATCTCTTAACATCAATGGACTCAATGCCCCAATAAAAAGACACAGACTAACTGACTGGATACGTAAACAGGACCCTACATTTTGCTGCTTACAGGAAACACACCTCAGGGTCAAAGACAAACACTACCTTAGAGTAAAAGGCTGGAAGACAATTTTACAAGCAAATGGTCTCAGGAAACAAGCTGGAGTAGCCATTTTAATATCAGATAAAATTGACTTTCAACCCAAAGTCATCAAAAGAGACTCTGAGGGACACTTCTTGCTGGTCAAAGGAAAAATACAACAAGAAGAACTCTCAATCCTGAACATCTATGCTCCAAATGCAAGGGCACCCTCTTTCATAAAAGAAACTTTATTAAAACTCAAAGCACACATTACACCTAACACAATAATTGTGGGTGACTTCAACACTGCACTTTCCTCAATGGACCGATCAGGAAAACAGAAACTAAACAAGGACACAATGAAACTAATTGAAGCTTTGGACCAATTAGACTTAACTGATATATATAGAACATTCTATCCTAAAACAAAAGAATATACCTTTTTTTCAGCACCTCATGGTACCTTCTCCAAAATCGACCATATAATTGGTCACAAGACAGACCTCAACAAATATAAAAAGATAGAACTAATCCCATGCCTCCTATCTGATCACTATGGAATAAAAGTGGTCTTCAATAGCAACAGAAACAACAGAAAACCCACATACACGTGGAAATTGAACAATACTCTACTCAATGACACCTTGGTCAAGGAAGAAATAAAGAAAGAAATTAAAGACTTTTTAGAACACAATGAAAATGAAAACACAACATACCCACATCTATGGGACACAATGAAAGCAGTGCTAAGAGGAAAACTCATAGCCCTGAGTGCCTCCAAAAAGAAAATGGAGAGAGCATACATTACCAACTTAATGACACACCTGAAAGCCCTAGAACAAAAAGAAGCTATTTCACCCAGGAGGAGTAGAAGGCAGGAAATCATCAAACTCAGGGCCGAAATCAATCAAGTAGAAACAATGAGAACCATACAAAAAATCAACAAAACTAGGAGCTGGTTCTTTGAGAAAATCAACAAGATAGATAAACCCTTAGCCAGACTGACCAAAGGGCACAGAGAAAGTATCCAAATTAACAAAATTAGAAATGAAAAGGGAGACATAACAACGGAAACTGAGGACATCCAAAAAATCATCAGATCCTACTACAAGAGCCTGTACTCAACACAACTGGAGAATCTGGAGGAAATGGACAATTTCCTTGACAGATACCAAATACCAAAATTAAATCAGGACCAACTAGACCATCTAAACAGTCCCATAAAGCCTAAAGAAATAGAAGGAGTCATAGAAAGTCTTCCAACCAAAAAAAGCACAGGACCAGATGGTTTCAGTGCAGAATTCTACCAGACCTTCAAAGAAGAGTTAACACCAATACTCTTCAAACTATTCCACAAAATAGAAACAGAAGGAACACTACCTAATTCCTTCTACGAAGCCACAATTACGCTGATACCAAAGCCACACAAAGATCCAACAAAGAAAGAGAACTTCAGACCAATTTCCCTTATGAACATCGATGCAAAAATACTCAACAAAATTCTTGCCAACCGAATCCAAGAACACATCAAAACGATCATCCACCATGACCAAGTAGGCTTTATCCCGGGAATGCAGGGTTGGTTCAATATACGGAAATCCATCAATACAATCCACTACATAAACAAACTCAAAGAACAAAACCACATGGTCATTTCATTGGATGCTGAAAAAGCATTTGACAAAATTCAGCATCCTTTCATGCTTAAAGTCTTGGAGAGAACAGGAATTCAAGGCCCATACCTAAACATAGTAAAAGCAATATACAGCAAACCGGTAGCCAGCATCAAACTAAACGGAGAGAAACTTGAAGCAATCCCACTGAAATCAGGGACCAGACAAGGCTGCCCCCTTTCTCCTTATCTTTTCAATATTGTACTTGAGGTACTAGCTCGGGCAATTCGACAACATAAGGAGGTCAAAGGGATACAAATTGGAAAGGAGGAAGTCAAACTATCATTATTTGCAGACGACATGATCGTCTACCTAAATGACCCAAAGAACTCCACTAGAGAGCTCCTACAGCTGATAAACAACTTCAGCAAAGTGGCAGGTTACAAAATCAACTCAAGCAAATCAGTGGCCTTCCTATACTCAAAGGATAAGCAGGCTGAGAAAGAAATTAGGGAAATGACCCCCTTCACAATAGCCACAAACAGTATAAAGTATCTTGGGGTGACTCTTACCAAATATGCGAAAGATCTGTATGGCAAGAACTTCAAGACTCTGAAGAAGGAAATGGAAGAAGACCTCAAAAAATGGGAAAACCTCCCATGCTCATGGATCGGTAGAATCAATATAGTTAAAATGGCCATTTTGCCTAAAGCACTATACAGATTCAATGCAATACCCATCAAAATCCCAACTCAATTCTTCACAGAGTTAGAAAGAGCAATTATCAAATTCATCTGGAACAACAAAAAACCCAGGATAGCTAAAACTATTCTCAGCAACAAAAGAAAATCTGGGGGAATCAGTATCCCTGACCTCAAGCAATACTACAGAGCAATAGTGTTAAAAACTGCATGGTATTGGTACAGTGACAGGCAGGAGGATCAATGGAACAGGATTGAAGATCCAGAAATGAACCCACACACCTATGGCCACTTGATCCTCGACAAAGAGGCTGAAAACATCCAATGGAAAAAAGATAGCCTTTTCAACAAATGGTGCTGGTTCAACTGGAGGTCAGCATGCAGAAGAATGCGAATTGATCCATCCTTGTCTCCTTGTACTAAGCTCAAATCCAAATGGATCAAGGACCTCCACATAAAGCCAGACACTCTGAAGCTAATAGAAAAGAAACTGGGGAAGACCCTTGAGGACATCGGTACAGGGAGAAAGTTTCTGAACAGAACACCAATAGCGTATGCCCTAAGAGCAAGAATTGACAAATGGGACCTCATAAGGTTACAGAGTTTCTGTAAGGCAAAGGACACCATCAAGAGGACAGATCGGCAACCAACAAATTGGGAAAAGATCTTCACCAATCCTACATCAGATAGAGGGCTAATATCCAATATATATAAAGAACTCAAGAAGTTAGACTCCAGAAAACCGAACAACCCTATTAAAAAATGGGGTACAGAGTTAAACAAAGAATTCTCACCTGAAGAACTTCAGATGGCGGAGAAGCATCTTAAAAAATGCTCCACTTCATTAGTCATTAGGGAAATGCAAATCAAAACAACCCTAAGATTTCATCTTACACCAGTCAGAATGGCTAAGATTAAAAATTCAGGAGACAGCAGGTGTTGGAGAGGGTGCGGAGAAAGAGGAACACTCCTCCACTGCTGGTGGGGCTGCAAATTGGTACAACCACTCTGGAAAGCAGTCTGGCGGTTCCTCCGAAAACTGGGCACCTCACTTCCAGAAGATCCTGCTATACCACTCCTGGGCATATACCCAGAGGATTCCCCACCATGTAATAAGGATACATGCTCTACTATGTTCATAGCAGCCCTATTTATAATTGCCAGATGCTGGAAAGAACCCAGGTATCCCTCAACAGAAGAGTGGATACAAAAAATGTGGTATATCTACACAATGGAGTACTATTCAGCCATTAGAAACAATGAATTCATGAAATTCTTAGGCAAATGGATGGAGCTAGAAAACATCATACTAAGTGAGGTAACCCAGACTCAAAAGGTGAATCATGGTATGCACTCACTAATAAGTGGTTATTAACCTAGAAAACTGGAATACCCAAAACATAATCCACACATCAAATGAGATACAAGAAGAAAGCAGGAGTGGTTCCTGGTTCTGGAAAGACTCAGTGAAACAGTATTTGGCAAAACCAGAACGGGGAACTGGGAAGGGGTGGGAGGGAGGACAGGGGAAGAGAAGGGGGCTTACGGGACTTTCGGGGAGTGGGGGGGGCTAGAAAAGGAGAAATCATTTGAAATGTAAATAAATTATATCAAATAAAAAAAAAGATAAATAAAAAGGGTGGTTTTGGCACATATAATAATAGACAATTTCATATATTTCAAGTTTTATTTATTTTCTTGTTATTTATTCTTCTCTCATACAATATATGAGATTCTCTCCTCTCTCTATTCCTACCATGCCTACTACACGATCCCTTCCACACATTCACTATTTCTCTGTATCCCTTCAGAAAATTGCAGGGCTCACAATGTCATGTCAAAACAAGTTACAATAAGGCTAGACACAAACCACCTTTTCAATGCTTGACTATGCAACCCAGCAGGAGTAGAAGGGTCTCAAGAGAAGGCAAAAGAGTCAGATGCCTTGTCTTAGGGTTTCTACTAGTGAGATAAAACATCATGACCACAGCAATTCTTAAGAAACATTCAAACAAAGACAATCGGTACTGGCTTACAATTAAGAGGTTTAGTCCATTGTCACCATGGTAGGAAGCATGGGGGCTTCAAAACAGACATATAGCTGAGTGTTCTGTATCTGGAACCATCGGCAGCAACACTCTGCTTGGTTTAAGCATCTGAGATCTTAAAGTCCAACCTTAGTGAAATACTTGTTCTAACAAGGCCACACCTTCTCCAACAAAGCCATATAACAAATAATATCACTCTATGTGGGTCTATGTAGAACATTTTTATACGAACTACCACAGTCTACTATGTGGATCCCAAAGAGCTGAAACTATAGCATAATGCAAAAATATGCTTAATCCAACTTCAAATGTTTCTATAGTGTATAAGTCTCAAAATTGTTAAAAAGTCCAAAGTTCAAAATCTCTTTGAAACCATTGCAATTACTCAAATGTAGTCCCATGTAACATCAACATGAAAAGGCATATCACATACTTTCAGTATACAGTGGCATAGCAAACGCAATACAATTCCAAAAGGGAGGAGAACAGTGAAAAAACATTAGAGCATACAAGACCAAATATCACCTGGGAAAACTCCAAAACTGAATCCTTGTGTATGATGCCAAAATGTTCTTAAGATCTCTAGCTCCTTTCAGTTTGGTTTACTGCAGCACGCTTCTTTCTTTTGGGCTAGTTCCATTGCCTGTTGTTAGTTTTCTCTAGCAAGTATCCCATGGCTATGATGTCTCCAAACTTTTGCCTTATTCAAGGCAATCAAGAACTTACTTTCACAGCTTAATACAATGGCCTCTCTAGGCCTTCATTTTGAGACACTACCGGAATATGTCTGGCCTCAGAGGACTTCATCACTTGTGGATAGGAATTCTATAATCCCCTTTAGTCTATTCATGACTCTAAAGCCAAAACCACATGAATGAAGCTACTAAGTCCTGCTGCAAGGAGGCTGGCACATTGTCCAATTGTATCTTCACCAGCTTTCTGTTTTCCATCTTTTCCTTTGCTGCTGCCTCAGCTTGGCAATTTTGAAACTGGATCTGTAGACTAATCTGGCCTCACACACAGAGACCTATTTGCCTCTGCTTTTAGAGTACTGGAATTAAAGATGTTGGGAACTTTAGATTAGACCCAATCTAAAGATTTCTTTTCACAAGTTGCAAGCTTAGCTTGGTGGGATATTGCCTGGGGGTCACCACTCCATTTATTTTACTTAACATCACCTTTTTCTTTAATCTGTTTATCTCCTTAGCAGATGATTTAGCTTCACTCCACTTCCTGGAACCTATTTTCTTCAGAAATTAAAAATTTTGTATTTTTCTTGGCCCAGCTACCTTTTTCATTATGGATATGCATAAGCATTGTTACTAATAACTGCAGGTCACAGTTCACAATAGGCTACGTTGACATCTCCTCTGCAAAAGCAATTAATCCCAATCTCTGCAATTTAGACTCAGATAAATTTTAGGGGCAAGGGAAGACAACATCTACATTCTTTGTGAAAATATCAGAAAAGTCTCTAATCATATACAAATATTCTTCTCTGAAAAGTCTTGAGTTGTCTGCCACATTTCAAATCACCTTCAGCTTTATTCTCTTCCATGTCCTTCTTTTAAGGACTGTGAAAATCTCCTTAAAGTGTATCTATCTCCTTTTCTAATATAAAGTCTCCAAATCTACACTACACTAAATAAAAAAGAAAGACAGACCTATTACAGCAATAACCCAGTTCCTGGTACCAGCTTTTAATTTTCTGTCACTGTGAAGAGTTAACATGACCATGGCAACTCATAAAATCAACAACAACAACAATAATAATAATAATAATAAAAGTAAACAAACAAACAAAAAACCGAAAACCTGCCTGTGCCAAGTGACATACTTCCTCGAACAAGGTCACACCTTCTCCAACAAGTCCACAACTCCTAATAATGCAATTTCCTATGGGCCTATGGAAGCTACTTCTATTTAAATGACATGAACCCTCATTTTCTCTGTTTGCAACCTCACAAAAACAATTAGCTAAGCAACTGTAACATATTGGCAGAGAACATAACACAGACCCATGCTAATTTGTGAGTCCATATGAACCCTACTTAATTTATAGTTAGGACTGTGTTCTTTTGGTATACTTCAATCCTCTGTCATCAAACCCTTTTGCTCCTCTTCTTCGTGGTTTCGTAACCTCTGCCTAATAGTTGGCTGTGAGTCTCTACATCTGCTTCCATCAACTGCCCAAGGAAGGGAACTAATCTATGAGTATAGCAGAATATTAACCTAGGTTTCTTACTTTTATTTTTGCCAGTTGTGTTTGGTTCTATCCTAGACTTCTAATTTCTGGCTATCTAGGCAGTGTCAGGAATGGGCAAATTCTCTCCAGAATGAAAATATATTCAATCATGTGTAGAGATTAGTCATCACCTAAAACAGTGTTAATCTCTTGCAGAAAGAAGACTTGGGTTGTCTTTCAATGGTTGCTCAAAATTATCTGTAACTCTAGTTCCAAGAGATCTGATGCCAAATTCTGAACTGGCCATAAAGTAGGAATGCATGTAATGTACATAAAGATATACCAGCTAAATATTACACATAATATAAATTATTTTCCAACTGTATTCCATAAGCAAACTTGAGAAATTAAAAGAAATATTTTAAATGGATGCTTTCTAATTCATTAATATTTTAGTCAATTCAAGTTATTGTACAACATGGTGTTTCATTATTACATTTCACAAACATAGTATATGCCTTGCTTTCATTTGCAAATGACCATTTCTTTACTTTAGTAATTTTTACTCCTATAGTCTACTTATTTTCTCTCTCACAGTGAAACATCTATTTAAGTTGATATTCTGTGTGTGAGGCAAAAGGTAAAGTTTGTGTTATATTATTTAATAAAATGAACTACATATGCACACATTTATCTACCAAAATGTATGTATAATTTAATTTGTTTCTGTGTGTAAATATTTTTATATGCACATCACATTTTTTAAGTCCATAAAATTTTTCATAGACCACTACTCTGGGTCCATACTCTCCTTGTGAAAAGCACATGCAGAAGTCTCTTTATATTCTGTTATTTAGAATTTGTGGAATGGAGTGATATTTTTGGCTTAATACACTTTGGAGGTTTTTTATAAAAAAAAAACTAAGACTGAACAATTTTGTCTACTGTGTGAATAATTAGTATACACCTTCAACTATAATACCCAAGTAAACAGTAAGAACACATTTGTTATCTTGTATATTATAGTTTATGATTGCAGAAATAAACCATTTTTCTTTATTATCCACATATTGAAGTCAAGACTTACAAATATTCACATAGTAAAAATTGGCATTTCTGGAATTATATGGAATGATATTCTGGAGTTCAGAAGTTAGTAGGGAGAAAGAGAAAGATTGAGGCAGAAGACAAGTAGATTTTGATTTTCTACTTTACATTAAAATACAAATTTATACCATTATTTTCTCTATTATGCTCTGAGTGTATACCAGAATTTAGGGTTGCAAAACTGACATGTGTAATAAACAATAGCTGTGTCCTGAAAATCAGCTAATAGTTTTGACATATGACAACATTCAGAACCTGCACATTGACTTCTGGCTGTGTACAACCTAATCGTCAAATGAAAAGCAAGTAAAACACACACACACACACACACACACACACACACACACACACACACACATATATATATATATACCAAAAACAAAGAAAGAAAAAACAGGAAACATGTTTCCAATAACAATTTAATGCTTACAATATATTTATGACATTAAAATAAATTGAGAATTTAATTCAAACAAATTGGGCAATTGCAATTAATACAACACATAATATCTGTAAATTATAAAAGTGAAGATAAATGGTATTTTATGACAAGTCATTAATCCAGGGAAACTTGAGGCAATATAGGGTCAAGAGTTCTAAAACTTGAAACAGAAGTCTAGATTCAGGAAAAAAAAAGTGATAAGAATTCTATACTTGTGGAAACCCACAACAGTTTAGAATCAAAGGAATCAAAGGAAGTATCAATACATATCAAATACAAGGGAGAAGGAGTATCTGGGCATGAAGAACCAAATAGGAAGGCATCAGAGGACAACTAGCTCAGGTTGTAGGAACATCTCATAAAAAATCAGAGATAGAAAATTCACCCCAGAATACTAATTCCACAGAAGGAAAATACAACAAACACTTTATATTCACCCTTATCCTGTATGCTACAAATTCTTCTGCATTTATGCCAATGCCATGTGGCTTTTTTTTTTTTAACTATAGCTCCAGAGTACAAATTGAAATCAGAAATTGTGAGCCTCCAGAAATTATTTTATTGTTCAAGATGGTTTTGGCCTCCATTGTTTTCCTTCTGTTGTACTTATGATGTTAAGAATTGTCCTTTTGGTACACACTTCTTGTCGTAGTGTCGGGGTTTGGTGACTGTTTATAGGATGAATCCCCAGGTAGGGCAGTCACTGGGTGGCCTTTATTTCAGACTCTACTCCACACATTGCCTCCCTTATTGCTCCTGTGAGTATTATGTTCCCTTTCTCAGAGGAGCCATAGCACCCACACTTAAGACCTCCTTCTTCTTGAGCTTCCTGTGCTGGGTGAATTTTAAATAGATTATTTTGAGTTTTTGGACTAGCATGCACTTATTAGTGAGTGCATACCATGTGCGTTCTTTTGTGACTGGGTTACCTCGCTCAGGATAACACTTTCTAGTTCCATCCATTTGCCTAAGAATTTCATGAACTCATTGTTTTTAATAGCTTAATAGTACTCCATTGTGTATATATACAACAGTTTCTGTATCCATTCCTCTGTTGAGGGACATCTGGGTTCTTTCTAGCTTCTGGTTATTATAAATAAGGCAGCTATGAACATAGTGGAGCATGTGTCCTTATTACATGTAGGAGCACCGTTCAAAGTCCATAACAAATTGCATTGCAGTTTTTATGGGGATTGCGATGAATCTGTAGATTGCTTTTGGTAGGATGGTCATTTTTACTATGGCACTTTCCTAGCACATCTGCTGCTACACTACACTAAAGACCACTTATTTAGGATTTCAGTTTGTATAGAATTCCAGCTGAGATATCCATTCTTGTGGAACTGAGAAACACCTAGATTCTTGGACTTTCCATTCAGAGATAAACTCTGCCAAATTAGTTGGACTGCATCCTGTAAGAAATTCCAATACACTGAAATTAATAAAAGAGAAAGTAGGGAAGATTCTCGAACACACAGATAAAAGTGAAAATTTCTGAACAGAGCACCAGTGGCTTATGCTCAAAGATACAAAAAAAGAAAAGAAAAATATCAGACCTCATAAAACTGAAAAGCTTCTGTAAGGCAAAGGATACTTGTTGAGGGAAAAATTTAAAAAAAGAACCAGACATGTTCCCATGCTCCCATAGTGGCAAAGAAAAAGGACACTTTCAATAGGATAAAATGGCAACCAACAGATTGGAAAAAGATGTTTACCAAAAGATGTTTACATTCGATAGAGGGCTAATATGCAATATATACAAAGAACTCAAAAAGTTAGACTCCAGACAATCAAAACCCTATAAAAACTGGGGTACCAAGCTAAACAAAGAATTCTCAATTGCAGAAATTTGAAGGGTTGAGAAGCACCTAAAGAGATGTTCAGCATGTTTAGTCATCCAGGAAAGTCATCAAAACAACCCTGAGATTCCAACTCACATCAGTCAGAATGGCTAAGATCAAAAACTCAGGTCATAGCAGCTGCTGGTGAGGATGTAGAGAAAGGGACTACTCGCCGGGTGGTGGTGGTGGCAGCTGCACCTGCCTGTAATCCCACAACTCTAGGAGGCAGAGGCAGGCGGATTTCTGAGTTCGAGGCCAGCTTGGTCTACAGAGTGAGTTCCAGGACAGCCAGGGCTATAAAACCCTGTCTTGAAAAAGCCAAATCAAAAAAAAAAAAAAAAAAAGAAAGAAAGAAAGAAAGAAAGAAAGAAAAGGGACCACTCCTCCATTGTTGGTGGGCTTGCAAGCTGGTACTACTGAAAGGATAGAAAATAATACAGCCTAACTCTAATGACCCCAAGAAGTCAGAAGTTTAAAATGCTATCTAGCTTTGTTAGAAACTAGGTAAAAAGTCACATTCTAGAGCCCGCACTTTGTTTAGACCTAGCAGAAAGGCCTTGAATAGGTGATCCTGGCCCCACAAGGTAACTGGAAATGAGCTAAGCTTATCTTGCTTCTGTAAACTGCTTACGCCATTACCCCTATGCAGAGTTCATGCAGCTATAGACATTCAAGAAAATAGGAAACTAATTAGTCCACTGAGCTCAGGCTCCAATAATTTAAACTGATTGGCTTAAAACTATGGAGTGGTACAAATCGATTGGCTCTCATTTCACAGGCTCTCCATGCTAAGAAATGATTGGTTGGTGATTCACGGGCTCTCCATGCTAAGAAATTATTGGTTTGTGATTTGCAGGCTTTGTCGTAAACTTATAAAGGCTGCCGCAGTTCGACACTCATGGTCCACAGTCCTCTAACACTGCATGGTGTATGGTTGGGGAACCCAGGATTTGGGAATAAAGAAATCCTCATGTTATTTCATCGAGACCGTTTCTCGTGAGTGATTTGGGTGTCGCCTTCCAGGGCATGGGGTGCTGGGGCAACCTCTGTTTTTGGGAGTTTTACACTACCACTGTGGAAATCAATCTGGCAATTCCTCAGAAAATTGGACATAGTTCGACCTGAGGACCCAGCTATACACAGCTGGGCATACACCCAAACAATACTCCAACTCATAACAAAGACACTGTGCCACTGTCTTCATGGCACCCTTATTTATAATAGCCAGAAACTGAAAAGAACCTAGATGGCCTTCAACAGAGGAATGGATACAGAAAATATGCTACATTTACCCACCCAGTGTATCACTTACTACTCAGCTATTAAAAATAAGATTTCATAAAATTCTTAGGCAAATGGGTGAAACTAGAAAATATCATCCTGAATGATGTAACTCAGTCAGAACAGAACACAGATGGTATGCACTCACTGATAAGTGAATATTAGCTCCAAAAGCTTGTAATACCCAAGATAAAGTTCACAGACCATATGAAGCTCAAGAAGAAGGAAAATCAAATTATGGATGCTTTGGCCCATCTTAGAAGGGGAAACAAAATATTCATGGGAGCACACTGTGGAACTGAGACTGAAGGAAAGGGCCTCCAGAGACTGCCCCACCTGGGGATCCATCTCATATGCAGTCACCAAATGCAGACACTATTGTGAATGCCTAAAAGTGCATGCTGACATGAACCTGATATAGCTGTCTCCTGAGAAACTTTGCCAGAATCTAAGACACCCAGAGACAGCTCATGAGAACCATGAGATTGAGCATGGGGTCCCCCAATGAAGGAGTTAGAGAAAGAACTAAAGGATCTGAAGGGGTTTGCAACCGCATAGGAAGAACAAAATATCAACCAACTATATCTCCCCCACCCCCGGTACTCCCAGGGACTAAAACAACAACCGAGGAATACACATGGAGGGACACATGGCTCCAGCTGCATATGTAGCAAAGGATGGCCTTGTAGGGCATCAATTGAAGAAGAGTCCCTTGGTCCTATGAAGACCCAAGTGTCCCTTGTGTCAATGCTCCAGTGTGGGGAAATGTGAGGGAGGGGAGACAGGAGTGAGTGGGTGGGTGGGGGAACACCCTCATAGAAGCAGGGGGGGGAGGGTAGATGGGATAGGTGATTTCTGAAGGGCCAACTGGGAAAGGGGATATATGAAATGCAAATAAAGAAAATATCCAAACTCCCCCAAATTCCAAACACATAGATAGATAGGTAGGTAGATGATTCATAGATGGATAAATAGTTCATTCCATAAATTCTGTGACTCTAGCAACTTTGACTAATTGCAGTTGTTAGTAGTAGTTGGGTGGTTTTTACAAAGAAATGTGTGGATAAATATTTGAAGTATCTGGAATAAGTTTCATAATGTGCCAACATCTTTAGGTACTGAAACCTATCCAGTCACTCTTTTTCCTGGGATCTAAGAAAATATTGAAAGCCCATAGTGAAAGCTAAATTTCAAACTTAATGAAGTAAATTTCTTTAATTATCTTAATTCATCAAGAGAGAGTGTCAATGGAGTTAATGACCCTGGATATGAAACTTGTGCCAGTTTAGGGGAATGTAAGGAAAATAATGATGCTGGTTGGTTGCTCTTAGGATCTCTGAAAAAAAAAATGATAAAAGGAGAGGAATGAGCACCATGAAACCTAACAAATTTCAGAAAATAGTAAAAAAAAAAAAAAAAAAAAAAAAAAACTACAATGAACATAGTAATGAAATTTACCAGATCCAGATTCAAATGAACAATCTAAAATTCTTTAACTATGCCCTGGAATCTTTGGTCCAGTAGCTAAATAGTTCAAAATACAGACAGTCAAACAGAATCCCTTATTTAAAGGGTGGCTGAATTACAGGGAAAATTTAATTCTCTATCTCAGAGGTTGTCAACAGTTAAAATAAGGCCATTATTTGGCAAAGAATGGTATACTATAACTTCTTGGGGGTTATGTGGGAAGACCCAATTGAAAGGAGAATTTTGAACTCTTAGCTTCACAATGGTTTATCTTCCCTGAGGAAGTAGCACACCCAGTCCCAGCCCTTGAAATATCATCATTTACTCCTTATAAACTTGATCCTTCAGTCTCAATATTCTAGCCGTAAGTTTCTCTGCAGGAAATGCCAAGCAAGCCAATACTGATGTCTCTTGTGGCCTGCCAATAGTTGTTATTTTATTTATAGTTTTATTGACCAACATGACCAAGGAAATTCTTAAAAAGAAAAACATTTATTGGGGCTGACTTACAACTTCAGGGATTCATTCTATTTTCATTATGTCTGGAAGCATGGCAGTGTGCAGATAAATGTGAGGCAAGAGAATCCAATAATACTACATCATGATCCAAAGGCTGTACATATGGGCCTGTATTCCATATGGGGCAGAGCATGGGCATAGGAGACAATTAGGCCTCCCTTCATAGCGAGACACTTCCTGCAAAAAGGACATGGGATAACAAGATGCAAGCCACCCAGATGCCTCAGGAGTCTCAGGGACTAAACCATCAACCAAGGGATACATGATTCCAGCAAAATTTGTGGCAGAAGAATGCCTTGCTGGGCATCAATGGAGGGAGTGCTCCTTGGTCAGAAGGAGTTTTAATAGATGCCTCAACAAAGGGAAATTGAAAGGGGAAGTGGGAGTGGGTCTGGTGGAGGGACAAATACTTGGAGGCAGGGGGTGGGAGGAGGGGTTGAGGGTTTGTGAAGAGGGGGAAACAGGAAAAGGTTTTACCATTTGAAATGTAATGAAGAGTATATTCAATAAAATAAAATAAAACAAACCAAATAGGATATATCTATTGCAAGAAGGCCACATCTCCTAATAGTGCCACTCTCTATGGAACAAACATAGAAGTGTATTCAACCACCATAGCTGATGCTAGACTTATAACCAGAGTAAAGGTAAAGCAGTTTCCTAGAGAATAGCAGAAGTTGTAGTCCATGAGAAATTGTGCCACAAAAAGACTATAATAGCTTTGTATATTCATTCACGCAAAAGTGTGGGGAATATGCATGAAAATGGATTTTAAGGGTGTAGGATAATAGTGGAAGGAACATAAAACTAGGTCAGGCTAAATTTAGTCATATGGGCTCTCAGAGTATAGATTCTAGGTTTAACATGGAGTTTTGGACAATTAAAAATGATGTGAAAAGTTTCTTGGAATGATTGGTTTAAGAATTTATCAAAAGATAACCTACTGTAAATGACTTGGATATGATTGATACACCTTGATTTAGTGTTGAAGGGATTTTAATGCTCAGGAAAATTGCTATGCTAGAGTGGATATGTTATGTAAAAGCTAATCCTCGATAATAGGAAGGCCCATTAATTATGCTCTTTGGGAAACTTACAAGAAAGAAAATCATCAGTACTTTGGAAAGTTTTCTTGTCAACCTTTTCTTCATGACAGACCATAAGGTTGACAATGTTGTGCTCAAATAAATGAATTAAATGTTACGTGTTGACTTTTAGGTAGCAGCATTGAATTGCCAGAGGCAAGGTGCTCATAGTCATTATAATGGGAAGCTTGAACAAAACAATAGTCATAATGACCTAACCTGTATTGGCTAGCATAGGCATGACAAATTTATAATGGTATTACTTGTATGAATCTTTGATGTTGGGTACTCCATCACATTGTTTCCAAGCCTGAAATAGATAAGAAGCCTAGTGTATTTCTGTTTGATATGTATAAGCAGGAAAAAAAGTAAAAAACAAAAACAAAAAAATCTTCAAACCCATGAAAGAAACATTGCACTGGATGATGGCAAAAGCAGACCCAGAACCTCTTGGATGAATGGGGAGGACAGGTTCCCTAAAGGAAAGACCATCTGAAGATACCTAAAAGTTTTATGATTTGACTTTCTGCATTCTTCCTCAGTGGTACAGCAGCCTTTTAAAAAGATGAAAGTAAACAATCACAATTTCTTGGGTTTTTTGGGTACTGGTTCAAAATTGGTGCTGCTTCTGGGATATCCCAAAAACCATTGTGATCTTCTAGTAAAAGTAGGGGTTTATGGAGGCCAGGAGTCTTGGCTGATGTCTCAAACTCATAGAGGGCCCAGTAGGTCTCCAAAATCATCGTATAACTAGTACCAAAGTTCCAGAGTGTATTATTTGGAAAGATACATTTAGAAGTTGAAAGAATTCTCACATTGGTTTCCTGACCTGTTGAGTGAGGGTTATTATGGTTGGAAACTTTAAATGGAAGCCTATAGAGTTGCCTCTGCCAAAGAAAACTGTGAATTAAAAACAGTATTATATCCTTGGAGGAATTGCAGAAATTAGTGTTACTTTCAAGGTCTTAAATACTACTCAGCAATTAGAAACAATGAATTTACAAAAATTTTAGGCAAATGGTTTGATCTGGAAAATATCATCCTAAGTGAGGTAACACAATCACAAAGGAATACACATGGAATGCAATCTCTGATAAGTGGATATTAATTAGCCCAGAAACCCTGAATACCCAAGGCACAAATTGCATAACAAATGACTCCCATGAAGAAGTATGGAGAAGGTCCTAATCCTGGAAAGGATTGATCTAGCATTGGAGGGGAATATAAAGACAGAGAAAAAAAAGGAGGAAGGTGATTGGAGAATGGATGGAGAGAAGAAAGTTTATGGGACCTATGGGGAGGGGGGATCCGGGAAAGGGGAAATCATTTGGAATGTAAACAAAGAATAGAGAAAATAAAAATATTTAAAAAAAAATGACTCCCATGAAGAAGTATGGAGAGGGTCCTGATCCTGGAAAGGATTGGTCTAGCATTGGAGGGGAATATAAGGACAGAGAAAAAGGAGGGAGGTGATTGGAGAATGGATGGAGAGAAGAAGGTTTATGAGACATATGGGGAGGGGGGATCCGGGAAAGGGGAAATCATTTGGAATGTAAAAAAGAATATAGAAAATAAAAATATTTTAAAAAAAGAAAAGTGAAAGACAAGATTATGAAAAGACAAAGAATGAACTGATGAGATTCTATAATTATTCTAACAGCAGCACATATTTTAATTATTTAAGAAATAAATGCAGTGTGTGCCACACAATCATTGTAGACCAATAAGAAAGGCATAGAATGGAGAGAGCATACATTACCAGCTTAATGACACACCTGAAAGCCCTAGAACAAAAAGAAGCTACTTCGCCCAGGAGGAGTAGAAGGCAGGAAATCATCAAACTCAGGGCCGAAATCAATCAAGTAGAAACAAAGAGAACCATACAAAAAATCAACAAAACCAGGAGCTGGTTCTTTGAGAAAATCAACAAGATAGATAAACCCTTAGCCAGACTGACCAAAGGGCACAGAGAAAGTATCCAAATTAACAAACTTAGAATGAAAAGGGAGATATAACAACGGAAACTGAGGAAATCCAAAAAATCATCAGATCCTACTACAAGAGCCTATACTCAACACAACTGGAGAATCTGGAGGAAATGGACAATTTCCTTGACAGATACCAGATACCAAAATTAAATCAGGACCAACTAGACCATCTAAACAGTCCCATAATGCCTAAAGAAATAGAAGGAGTCATAGAAAGTCTTCCAACCAAAAAAAGCACAGGACCAGATGGCTTCAGTGCAGAATTCTACCAGACCTTCAAAGAAGAGTTAACACCAATACTCTTCAAACTATTCCACAAAATAGAAACAGAAGGAACACTACCCAATTCCTTCTATGAAGCCACAATTACGCTGATACCAAAGCCACACAAAGATCCAACAAAGAAAGAGAACTTCAGACCAATTTCCCTTATGAACATCGATGCAAAAATACTCAATAAAATTCTTGCCAACCGAATCCAAGAACACATCAAAACGATCATCCACCATGATCAAGTAGGCTTTATCCCGGGAATGCAGGGTTGGTTCAATATACGGAAATCCATAAATACAATCCACTACATAAACAAACTCAAAGAACAAAACCACATGGTCATTTCATTGGATGCTGAAAAAGCATTTGACAAAATTCAGCATCCCTTCATGCTTAAAGTCTTGGAGAGAACAGGAATTCAAGGCCCATACCTAAACATAGTAAAAGCAATATACAGCAAACCGGTAGCCAGCATCAAACTAAATGGAGAGAAACTTGAAGCAATCCCACTGAAATCAGGGACCAGACAAGGCTGCCCCCTTTCTCCTTATCTTTTCAATATTGTACTTGAGGTACTAGCTCGGGCAATTCGACAACATAAGGAGGTCAAAGGGATACAAATTGGAAAGGAAGAAGTCAAACTATCATTATTTGCAGACGACATGATCGTCTACCTAAGTGACCCAAAGAACTCCACTAGAGAGCTCCTACAGCTGATAAACAACTTCAGCAAAGTGGCAGGTTATAAAATCAACTCAAGCAAATTAGTGGCCTTCCTATACTCAAAGGATAAGCAGGCTGAGAAAGAAATTAGGGAAATGACCCCCTTCACAATAGCCTCAAACAGTATAAAGTATCTTGGGGTGACTCTTACCAAACATGTGAAAGATCTGTATGACAAGAACTTCAAGACTCTGAAGAAGGAAATGGAAGAAGACCTCAAAAAATGGGAAAACCTCCCATGCTCATGGATCGGTAGAATCAATATAGTTAAAATGGCCATTTTGCCTAAAGCACTATACAGATTCAATGCAATACCCATCAAAATCCCAACTCAATTCTTCACAGAGTTAGAAAGAGCAATTATCAAATTCATCTGGAACAACAAAAAACCCAGGATAGCTAAAACTATTCTCAGCAACAAAAGAAAATCTGGGGGAATCAGTATCCCTGACCTCAAGCAATACTACAGAGCAATAGTGTTAAAAACTGCATGGTATTGGTACAGTGACAGACAGGAGGATCAATGGAACAGGATTGAAGATCCAGAAATGAACCCACACACCTATGGCCACTTGATCCTCGACAAAGAGGCTGAAAACATCCAATGGAAAAAAGATAGCCTTTTCAACAAATGGTGCTGGTTCAACTGGAGGTCAGCATGCAGAAGAATGCGAATTGATCCATCTTTGTCTCCTTGTACTAAGCTCAACTCCAAATGGATCAAGGACCTCCATATAAAGCCAGACACTCTGAAGCTAATAGAAAAGAAACTGGGGAAGACCCTTGAGGACATCGGTACAGGGAGAAAGTTTCTGAACAGAACACCAATAGCGTATGCTCTAAGAGCAAGAATTGACAAATGGGACCTCATAAGGTTACAGAGTTTCTGTAAGGCAAAGGACACCATCAAGAGGACAGATCGGCAACCAACAAATTGGGAAAAGATCTTCAGCAATCCTACATCAGATAGAGGGCTAATATCCAATATATATAAAGAACTCAAGAAGTTAGATTCCAGAAAACCAAACAACCCTATTAAAAAATGGGGTACAGAGTTAAACAAAGAATTCTCACCTGAAGAACTTCAGATGGCGGAGAAGCATCTTTAAAAATGCTCAACTTCATTAGTCATTAGGGAAATGCAAATCAAAACAACACTAAGATTTCATCTTACACCAGTCAGAATGGCTAAGATTAAAAATTCAGGAGACAGCAGGTGTTGGAGAGGGTGTGGAGAAAGAGGAACACTCCTCCACTGCTGGTGGGGTTGCAAATTGGTACAACCACTCTGGAAATCAGTCTGGCGGTTCCTCTGAAAACTGGGCACCTCACTTCCAGAAGATCCTGCTATACCACTCCTGGGCATATACCCAGAGGATTCCCCACCATGTAATAAGGATACATGCTCTACTATGTTCATAGCAGCCCTATTTATAATTGCCAGATGCTGGAAAGAACCCAGGTATCCCTCAACAGCAGAGTGGATGCAAAAAATGTGGTATATCTACACAATGGAGTACTATTCAGCCATTAGAAACAACGAATTCATGAAATTCTTAGGCAAATGGATGGAGCTAGAGAATATCATACTCAGTGAGGTAACCCAGACTCAAAAGGTGACTCATGGTATGCACTCACTAATAAGTGGATATTAACCTAGAAAACTGGAATACCCAAAACATAATCCACACATCAAATGAGATACAAGAAGAAAGGAGGAGTGGCCCCTGGTTCTGGAAAGACTCAGTGAAACAGTATTCAGCAAAACCAGAACGGGGAAGTGGGAAGGGGTGGGTGGGAGGACAGGGGAAGAGAAGGGGGCTTACGGGACTTTCGGGGAGTGGGGGGGCTAGAAAAGGGGAAATCATTTGAAATGTAAATAAATTATATCGAATAAAAAAAATTAAAAAAAAAGAAAAAAAGAAAAAAAAAAGAAAGGCATAGAACATTTTATTATTTCATTAGTATTGAAGGTTTCTAATAGAACTATGGTAAGAGAACGTAAGAATTTATATATCCTGAATAATAGGGATATCAATTAAACTAAAATGACAAATAAGTTTGTGCATTTCCACAAACTTCATAGGAAGAAAAACTCTTATTAAAGGAATTATTTTATTTTATTTTATTGAAAATAAGTCAAAAATGAAATTATACTATTATGTAGGGTTGTTTATGTAACTGGTGACCATGCACAAGAAAAATCTACAATTTAGAGATTAAAAGATTTAACAGAGAAAGAGGAGCCTTGTGCCAATTAGTCAGTTAACCTGTAAAATGGTATTCAAGGATACTCTTTTTCTTATAGACATACACATAAACACATGCTCATTCATATGTGTTGTGTTATATAGAGTTACATAGAGCAATTATTATTTACAGATTTCTAAGCTATTTGTCTTGTACATACAGAGGAGACTAAGATATATTCTCTAGGAGATCCAACTTATGACCTTGACATTATCACTTATTTCACTGTAAAGATTAGAGAAAAGAATATAATCCAAGCGCATTTTCTTTTATTTGGAAGGCATGTGATTCCTGACTAGACTCCTGAGTGGTCGGGTTTCAGGAGTATGCCTTCCACGTTCTGCTGTGGACTTTGGAATCATGTTGGCCTAAGACTTTTATTGAATTGAGGAAAAAGCAGTGAGGAAGTAAAACATAAACACATGGTTTCCAGAATAAAAAAAAAAAAAGTGACGTATTAACCGTTGGTTCTTAGCCTGTCTGGGTGGATTACAATTTTAATGTGGCTGTTAATTAATCCATCAACAATCAGAAAAAAATTATTTTTATCTACATTAAAGTCTGTTTTCCTATTTGTGTTCCAGTCTATGATTCACTTATGTTTGAATACAATGTACATTTCCAGTACTTGGAAGTAGAAAGTTTGGGAGAAAATTTCATCGTATAAAAAGCAAAATCTCTCTATTTGATTGTTTGCCTGATTTTTAAATGATGAACCTATTTGTTTGAATGTTATATAATTTCTGCTCTAACATTCCCCACTTCTGCTACTTGTTAAAGTAAAATGCTGCCTGTAGCACTGCACAAACAAAAAACAAAAAACAAAAACAAAAACAAAAAAAAACAGTGGAAAATGGCAGAAACACTTTCCAAAGATTCTGTCCTAACTTAAAGGAGCCTCCATCATGACACACTATGCTTCCTTGTGATGCAGCCCTGTGACACAACCAGGAAAGTCTGTTTGTTCTGTTAGTCTTCAGGAAGGAACTGTGTTATAAGGCAAAATGACTAGGAGGCAAACTGAGGATTGTGTAGTGTCACAGTGAGCAGTGGCTCCCTTTGAGACAAGGAATGGAAGCCTATATGGTTTAGCTCCTGGCAAAGCAGAGGGGGTGAGGTGGGTAGGCAGATTCTGGTGCATCCAGAAAGACTGCGGATTATAACAATAACTGATGATTTGGCATCAAAAGTAAGGTGCTGTCAAAGTCACCTGGATGAGAATGGCACAAATGACTTCTAGGTGGATGAGCAGTGGAAGACAGTTGTGACACAGCATCACAAGAAGTCCTTCCTACCTGGCACACTTCTCTTGGACAGTCTCTCTGGTGGGATCTCTGAGGTACTTGCATAGAATATTTCTGAGTTTATTCTCCTGCTAGTCTGTTGCCCTGCTTTATGCTAATTTGAATTGGTCACACCCCCCTCCCAAAAAAAAAAAAGAAAAAGAAAATACAGGTGTCATGTTTCTCACCAAATCTCCCTTTAACTTTCCTATCTGCCTAGGGCAGAAGATAGATGTATCATAAAGAATGACTTGGCTGTTGAAACTAAATAAGGTAGTAACTCAATTGCAGCTGCTTTACCAGATATAGTTTCTTTACTTGAGTAAATTAACGCATATCCTGGTACCTGGTATGCATCTATAGATCTAGCAAATGCCTTTTTTCCACTACCTGTCCATAATGACCACCAGCAACAAACTTGCTTTTACTTGACAAGACCAGCTGTACACATTTATCGTTTTGCTTCAAGGATATGTTAATCTTCCTTCATTCCATCCCAATGTAGTTAGAAGGAACCTTGATTTTATGTCTTTTCCATAAAATATCATATAGTTTCACTATATTGACTACAGTATATTGACTGGATCAAGTAAGCAGGAGATGACAGCCACTTTTAACTCATTGGTAACATATATGTGTATCTATGGATGCAAAATGGGCCCAATGAGAATTAAAGGACTTTCCTGCCCACTCTTAGAAGTCCAGTGGTATGAGGCATGCAGAGATATTCATTCTAAGATAAAATATAAGTTATTGCTCCAGGCCCTTTCTACCAACAAGAAAGAAGAAGAATGTTTAGTGGCCTTATTTGGAGTCTGTTCACAGCATATTGCTCACTTGGGTAATTACTTTCATTTATATCCCCAGTGACTTTGAAAGCTGCTAGCTTTTTGTGGGGCCTGGGACAAGAGAATGTTCTTAAACAGATACAGGACACTGTGCAGGCTGCTATCCTACTTGGAATCAGTCAACCAAATGGTACTTGGAGTATCAAGGACAGAGAGGGTTGATGCTTCAAGTACTTTGCTAGTCACTATGGGGAACTCACAGAGGAGACCTTAGGAATTTTGGAGTCAGCATTTACCATCATCTTCAGACATCTGTTTGCCCTTGACCTGCTATTAGGCCTTAGTAGAAAATGAATGTTTAATGCTTGGCCACCAAGATACTGTGTGACCTGAATTGTCCACTATGACCTAGTCAGACCCATCAAATCCATACAAGATAGCAATATATTGTCAAGTGGAAGTCATCTATCTATACAGAATTAGGCACAAAGATGTCCTGAAAGAAATTACTTGATATTTCTCAGGTGCTTATGTTATATACTACCATTACAATGCTGACTGCTACCAATAATGTACTACCATTATAACCTAATGGGGTGTTCACTATGATCAGTTGACTGTAGAATAAAAAACTAGGGCCTGTTTTACTGATGGTGTTGCACATTATGCAGGAACAATCCAGTAGTGGACAGATGAAGCCTTAAAGCCTCTTTCTGGGACAACAATGAAAGATACTAGAGAAGGTAAATGTTCTCATTGGGTAAAACTTCAGGCAGTACTCATGGTATTATAGTTTATTATAAATGGTCAGATGTTCAGTTGTTCACTGACTCATAAGCTGTAGCCAGTGGAGTAGCTGAGCGGTCAGGTACTTGTTAGTCTGTGTACTGGAGGCTGTCCACAGAGACTTCTGACAGGTATTAGAGGTGAAAAGAACACCAAGAGGTGGAAGTGCCTCCTAGTCCTCTGCTGCTGCTGCTGCTGCTGGGGCTGCTGCTCTGGCAGCCACAGTTGCTCAAAGATCCTGTACTGGATGTACTGAGATGAGTCAGCTGAACTGAGTCCACGGGGGGGGTGGGGCCGGGGGGGGGGGGGAGGATTAGTGAACCCAGTTCAGGGGAGCTTCTGCTAGCAAAAGCTTGAGGAGAGTATTCTCTTCCAAGGTAGTGATACAGCTCTTGTGACAAGTGCTCTCAGACAACAAAGTAATTCTCACACACCTTTATTCCTTCTGGATAAGATCTTATATATTGTTTTGGGGGTGGAATGAGTATGACAGCAGGTGCTTCCTATTGGCTTCACCTGAGATGCCTCTTCTATATGGGAAGGGACTTGGTGTTGCCCCTATGTGGCTAATGGCCACAATTCTCTCCATGTGGGCCTGTGGTTATGTGACAAGGACCTGGTAATGAGCAGGTAAAGCTCCTACAGTCCCTTCAGGGTCCCCTGGGAGTCAAGTCCTAACTCGACCTTACAAGGCTTCCTCTCACCATTTACTGCCCCACAACTCCATCTTTCCTTTTTATATTAGAGCTGTCTTCAGAATAACTGTAACATATATTGTGAACAGTTTGATATTGGACCAAGACATGTTTACTAGTGATCTTTTCAATGCTACCCATTTGCTGTTCTAGAAACTGAATGAGGCAAGGTGCCAAAAGATGCAAGGCTCCAATGGCTAATATGGGACAAAGAAGCCCCAATATACCAAGGGCTAAGAGGACCAAGAAGAAAGGGTGCTAGAAGCATAGCATGCCTGGACATTCTCCCGGAACTGTTTGAGAATCTGGATATCTTGTTCTACCAGTCCAGATTCATTCGCATAGAAGTAACATTCTCCTCCCAACAAAACACAAGTCTCTTCCTTTTCAGCAGTCAGTAAGTACAGGGCTCTCCAGTTTTGGAGAACAAGTCCTGCTAAGAAGATTATCTGGCAATGAAGAGACTCAAGGCTGTCTGCAGTGTATGCCATTGCCTGGTCAAGCTTGTCCTGGAAGTCACTAGCATGATGCTGGAAAAGGGCTGCCCCCAGTGGTTCCTATAGCACCCAGTGAGATGAGGAGAGCAAGTCCTATGAACAGAGGGATAAAGATTTATATCTATCTATCTATCTATCTATCTATCTATCTATCTATCTATCTCTATCTCTCTTTCCTTTTGGCCTCCTCACATCTGCAAGGCAAGTTCTTCTGATTCATAGAGATAAATCTGTGGAATAAGCATCATGGGGAGGAAGGAGCCTTAGAAAGGGGATCAATATAGTTACCGATGGTACCTTTGTACCAGAGGAGAGCAGAACAGTTAACAATTGGTGATGGTGTTGTCAGGGACACATGCAAGATGGGGTTTTGAGGAAAGCACTGTAAGGCAAAGAGTAGAGAGCAGAGTTGGTCAAAGAGAAATGTCTTGTGTTTTCCTTGTAGGTAAGGCTCCATGGAGTTCATAAAGAGAAATATTAAATGGAAAGGCTACTAATAATGGCTTATAGAGAGAAACACACACACACAGAGATGCATTGGGAGGAGTTGGAGTAAGCAGTTAAAGGAAGGAGGTCAGCTGCATTTTGAATATACTATAGACAGGAGAGGGTATCTTGGAACTCCTTCTGAGATATATTTCTCTATTGAAGAATATTAACATGGGTAAAGAATGATTTGGGGGCAGGAACAAACTCAGGAGAGACATATAGTTTAGCTATAGAGTATTTGGCATAGCCATTATTGTAAATTTTACCCATGACTTTGGTTCACCAACATTCACACACCATAGATTACTTATGGAAAGTGGAAAATGAGATTTAAAGTTGGGGAACATGGTGCTGCTTCACTTGGTGGATTCCATTCTGCAGCTCTAATATCTGCATACGTGAAGAGATCCAGGAAACATTCACCTGTGTTTCAGTAAGGAAAGCAGAGGAAAAGGGGTGGATGTAGTGTAGATGGAATTCTGGTGTAGGGGATCTAATTCCTGGTCCGAGATCATTCAAGTGAGCAATTCTGGGTTCCGATGATTTTGTTGCATCCATTGTAGTTTTCCCTAGTGAATAATTTCTAGTTGTAAGGGTTGGGAAGTCTAGGGAGAAACTGGGAAGTAGCAGAGTTAGTATGAAGAATGACAAAAACAGCCATGAGAATAGAAGACAAGGAAGTTTGTGGAGGGCACATGGCCTGGATAGCAGTCTCCTGGTCATGGATGTCCATTCAGGGGATGTTGCTTTCCCTCTGAATGTGGTGCTTCCTCTTTCTCTGGCTCTTCCTCCATCCATGATTTGCCAGTGAGAGTCAAGCCTTTTATCTCTTTATAGGTAGTTATGAAGGGGTTGAAGGATGCTGGTGAGAAGAGAGAGCCAAGGTCAAAGCCAGCTAAGGTTAGCCAAAAAGCTCTGGATGGAAGAAAGAGTTAATTTTTGAGGTAAGGAAAGATAGGGTACGAGGGGGCATATTGAGGTAAGATAGATCTCTGTTCCTAAAAACACAATAGATAAAATAAGTTGAATTTTGTTAGGGACTATTTTGAACCATACTGCAGATAGAGAAGATATTAACTGGTCCTTAAGTCGGAAGGGAAAGGTGGAAAAGTCTCCCAATACTAATATATCATTTATATAGTGGTATATATTGAGTCCATTGTTTAAATAGGATTTTAATGCAGTGTCTACAGCCTCCTGACAAATGGTTGGACTATTAGTCATTCCCTGTGGGAGAACACCTTGAAGAAACTGTGTCTCATATAGTGAGGCAGGGCCAGAGTTGTTAATGGGGGTACTGAGAATGCAAAGTGTTTGCAGTCTCAGGGATAGAGAGGAATGGAATGGGAAAAAGCAGTCTTTAGTATCTATTGCTGTCAAAGGTACATTGACAGGGATGGTTTAGATGTGGGGCAGCCCTCTTTCTGAAGAGCCCTAGACTTGCCTGTTTTTGTTAATTGCCCTCAAATTTTGTAATAGTCTCCATCCTCCTGAGCCTTTTTTTCTTTTATAGCAAACATAGGGGTGTTTCATGGACTGAGGGATGGGCAGATATATTGTAGTAGAAATTTATACCAATTGTATGAGGATTTTAATCTTCTCCCTTGATAGAGGCCACTGTGAGACCAAGCTGGTTTCACTGGAGAGCCAATCAACTGAGGGAATATCAAAACTAATAGTGGCCCCCAGAATTAGGGGCTAATTTTTAGAATTTACTTGGGGATAACTTTATAGGTAATGACCTCTGTCTTGATGTGTTCTCTTTCTGATTGGGTGGTAAGCACTTCTATTGCTTGCAAAATATGTTTCCCTAAAAGATTGGTAGTTACTTAAGCTACCAGGGGATATATGAGGATAGTAGCTCCATCAGGTTTCTCCCACCTATAGGCCTGTTTAGTGATAAAGGCATAAGAAGTATCCCCTATATCTAAGAGCTGGGCACAGAGATCAGTTGACAGTTGCCTTGGATCTCTTGTCTTAAAATTATCGTGTCTGCTCCAGTATCAAAAAGGCACTTGAATAGCTTCCTGTCCTTATTTAATATGGAGGTACAATATCTCTTCCAAAGGAAATCTTTCTTCCAATTGGGACCATATTTTTTTTTAGAGGGATTAGGATCTATTATGGTGAGAGAGTTTTGTGGGCATTCATTCCCCAATGTCCTGCTTTTCCACATTTGAAGCAGATTCCTTCTGTTTTTATTGCTGACACAAATGACTAAGCCATGGGAATAATCTGGTGTGATGTGGTTCCTATATCTAGGGTTGGGTTGCCACCAATTTTCATAGTGCTCTTCCAGCAGACCCTGGAAGGCTAGTCAAGTTTTCCTATATAATATTTTAAGAAAAAGATCTCAGCCTGTGAGGCTGGGTATTTATCTTTCTAGACTCGTTCTTTTTTCTGAGAATAAAATCAGATACAGGTTCCCTGGGCTTTGACAGAGACGAGGAAGAAGGTGGGTCTGGTGAACCTGAGGGCAAGGTGAGCCTGTCACAATCTTGGATTGCACAGAGGTAGACCTGTTCATATTACCCTGCTGGCTGTGTTGCCTGCTGTGTTCAAGTGGAAAAGTCTTCCTAGTCAAAGGGATCATCAAAACACCACAGGGTGTCAACTTGGTCCTAATTGTGCTGACCTGTTGACAACAATCATCTTGAAATAAGGCCTCCTGCTCCAAGAGCATTGGGACAGGCAAAGAATAGTGGCAAATCTATCTCCAATCTTAAGGAGTATTTAAATGGACAATGTTACACTGTAGGAGAGATATTGTCCAGGATGACACCTTCCTTTGCTGCCTGCCTGAGTTATTTCAAGTCTGAGGCTTAGAATCAGTACACATTGAGTGGTTTAGTTCTATTGGTGTTAATATTAATGGGAAATGCTCCAGTGTTTGGATCTTAAGTAGCATGGGAAATTGGGTTTGTTTTTACAAGGGAGTCATGAAAATTACAAAGTGTTTGCATGTTAGATGGTTGGGGATAGGGTACTATGGTATTTGTCATTGTTGTTGTTGTTGTTGTTTTATGTAAGTAAAAGGTTTTTGCACCTTAGGGAGAGGGGAGGAGAGATATCTCTTTCCAGTTGTGTGGGGTAAAGTGAAGTAAAGAGAGAGGCTGGTGAAAGCTCCTTTGTTTTTTCTAACAAAGCCCTGTACCTGGGTGAAGCTCTGGCAGCCACTGTTGCTACAAGATGCTACATTGGTTGCACTGAGCCCACAGTGAGCTGGCTACTGAGCAGAATACAGTGGAGCTGCTGGTAGCTTAAAATCTTAAGGAGAGCATTCTCTTCCAAGTTAGTGATACAGCTCTTGTGACAGATGCTGTTAGAAAACAGGGTAATTCTCACTCACCTTTATTTCTTCTGGATATTATGTAGCATTCTGGGATGGGTTGAGTATGACAACATGTGCTTCTTATTAACTTCATCTGAGATGCCTTATCTATATGAAGAAGGACTTGTGGGCACATTGTGACTGATGGCCGCAATTCTCTCTGTGGGGGCTTGTGGCTATGTGGCAGGGTACTGGGAGCAAGAGGTGAACCTTCTACCATCCCTTCAGAGTCCCCAGAGTTTCAAGCCTTACTAGGCTTTCATTCAAAATCTACCTTCCCACAGGTATTTGAAAAGGACATAATTGGAAATTGGTGCTTAAGACATCTGGGAAAGAAGGATGTGGATAGATCTCTCCAAATGGGCAAAGGGTATGAAGATACTTGTATTCCATAAAGGAGTCATCAAGCAATGACTTCAGTTAAGGAGGATTTCAAGAGATAGGATAACTCCATTATGTGGACAGTCAGCCTCTTTCCCCATTCATTCAACTCACTGGCCTAATGAACAATATGACCATAGTGGAAGAGATGGGGTAATCCATAGCCTCATCAACATGTATTTCTACTCACTAGGACTGGCCTGGGGATAGTTTCTGATAAGTGACAGATCTGCTAAAAGCAGAGACCAACATTGAGATCCAGATATGGTACCATTTCCCCATGGTGACTAGCCAACAACCTGGAACAACAACTGTGTCTCAAAGACACAGTTACAGTGCAAATTAGATGACAGAAGCATGGAAGGCTTGGGCAAAATTTTCCAGAAGGCAGGATATGCTTTGAATTAGTAGCCAATATAGGCTACTGTTTTTCACATAGGCAGAACCCATTGTCCTGGAATCAAGGGTAGATAATGGAATTGTTCCACTCACAATCATTCCTAGTGACACACTTGGAAAGATTTTCTTGTTTCCTTTTCCCACAACTCTGAATTCTGCTGGCCTAGAAGTTTTGTTTCCTGCCATGAGCCACAACAAACATTCTATTGATAATTGATTATAACAACAGGACAAAGGGCACAAAACCAGCAAGAATGAAGGTATGGATCATGCCTCCAGGAAAAGAGCCAAGAATTTCTGAGGTACTTGGAGAGGGTAGAGGAAACACAGAATGGGTAGTAGAGGAAGGTAATTATAAATACCACCTAATGTCATGTTGTATTTTGTTAATAGTGCACTTATACTGATATTTGTGTTTTCTTTCAATTTCTTTAATATCTATTAAGAGAATGTCAAGGATTATCAAATTTGTTTGAAATACTAAAAAGATATTCCCCAAGGGAGTTTGCCATCTATTATACATTTACAGTGTGTTTACTGTTGTATCAGAAACAGTTATATCATGGTAGGTGTTATTATGACATTGTTATTGTTTTCATTTGGAAATTATTATGACATAGGGTCATATATCATAGGATATATACTAATTTGTCAATCTGACAAGGGATGGATTGAGATGGCTATTCTTGGTTGTCAACTTTACTATATCTGGAATTAACTATAATCCAGATATGGAGGGCACAGTTGTAATAAAGATCTTGGTATGAATCTTGATCTGAATATTGAGGTGGGATGACACATGCTTTTTACCCAAATCTTGAGGCACACCTTTAAATTGGGTTATACCTTTTGCTGGAAACCTCTAAAAGAATAATAAAAGGGAAAGAATTTATTTGTTTTTTTCCTTCTTTTCTTCACTTTGCCAGCACATTCATTCCATCATTGACATTGGAGCCTACTTCTTTGAGATTTTAGCTTATATAGATGATTGGCTGGAACACCTACTTGTGGGATTGAGCAGCCGAGCTGCTACTAAATAACTTAGAGTTACCATTCACAGCTGGGCAATTTTGGATTAGTTACACTGTAGCCTATAAGTAATTCCAATAAGCTCCATTTATCTATAAATTCCATACATATATGGAGAAAAAGACAAAAATTCCATATATATATGGAGAAAAATTAGTCAGAAACTAATTCCATAAGTTTTGTGACTCCAGAGGACCCTAACTAATGCATTGGCATATTGCAGTTAAAGCAGAAAAAAATCACATTGTACTGTGTATTGAAAACTCCAAGAAAGTCAACTCACGTATAAAAGTGGACATAACAGAAAAGCCTCTGATTTTTCATCAGAGGCTTTAAAAACAGAAGTTTCCAGAAAGATGTATTCCAAGATAAGTAAGATCATGTCTGTAAATTCAGACTATTATATCCAAGGATGCTATCTTTTAAAATTGAACAAGAAATTCATTCTTATCATTGAAAGGGCAGATTTTTTTATTAGATATATTCTTTATTTACATCTCAAATGATTTCCCCTTTCCTGGTTTCCCACCCCCCGAAAATCCCATAATCCATCACCCTCCCCCCTGTTCACCAATCAACCCTCTCCTGCTTCCCTGTCCTGCTATTCCCCTGCACTGTGGCATCGAGCCTTTACAAGACCAAGGGCCTCGCCTTCCTTTGATGTCCAACAAGGTCATCCTCTGTTGCTTATAAGTCTGGAGCCATGCGTAACACCATGTGTACTATCTGGTTGATGGTTTTGTCCCTGGGGGGTCTGGGAATACTGGGTGGCTCATGAACATATATGGCATGCATTTACTGATAAGTGGATATTAGCCTTGAAGCTTGGAATACCCAAGACACAATTGACATATTAAATAATGCACAAGAAGAAGGAAGAACAAAGTATGGATACTCTGGTCTTTCTTAGAAGAGGGAACAAAAAACCCACAGAAGGAGATACAGAGACAAAGTGTGAATCAGAGTCTGACCATCCAGAGACTACCCCACCTAGTGATCCATACCATATACAGTTACAAAACCCAGACACTATCATTGGTGACCACAAGTACTAGTTGGCTGGAGCTGGATAAAGCTGTCACTTGTGAGGCTCTGCTAGTACATGACAAACATAGAGGGGGACACTCTCAGTCAGCCATTGAACTGAGCACAGTGTCCACAATGGGGGAGCTAGAGAAAGGGCCCAAGGAACTGAAGGGTTTTGCAGTGCCATATAAGGACAGATTAAAGGAATCTATGACCACTCCATTAGCTCTATAGAAGATACGGGATTCCTCAGATTAAGGAGAAGGATAAACATACTGAAATGTTCAGAGGAGATAAATCAACAATGCTAGGATACTTCATCAGGAGAAATCTCAGAAAGTACAAAAAGAATAAGAATATCAATAAAATGACAGAAATCAATATGAAACTTTCCATAAAAATCCTTATCATTAACAATGTCTATGTCCCAGTAAAAAGGTAGAGTTGAGCATTATCTTAGAAAAACTTCATTTTGCTTGCTGAGAAAAAGATATCTAGTATTACAGAATTAAAAAAAAAATGGCTCAAGCTGCATATGTAGCAGAGTATTGCCTTGTCAGGCATCAAAGGGAAGAGAGCTCCTTGGTCCTATGAAGAAGGTTTGATAGATGCCTCAGAGTAGGGGAACTGTCTGTCGCAGAGAGGTGGGAGTCGGGTAGGTAGGTGTAGGAACGCCCTCATAGAAGCAAGGGGAGGGAGGATGGGATAGGGGTTTTCTGGAAAGGGGACAAAACAGGAGAAGGGATAACATTTGACATGTAAATAAAGAAAATATCCTATAAAAACATAAAAAAAAAAACCTACTTTTTGAGCTAATAATGTAGAGTGCTTTCTCACCATGTGGGTGGTTCTGAGTTTGATTCCCAGCACCAAAATAAAACAATATAAAAAGAATCTGGGCTTGTCTTTAATCCAGCACTTAGTAAGCAGAGGCACGGAGATTTCTGAATTCCAGGCCAGCGTGGTCTACAGAGTGAGTTCTAGGACAACCAGGGCTATACAGAGAAACTCTGTCTCGGGGACGGGGGGGGGGGGGGGGGGGGGGGGGAACAGAAACAAACAGAACAAAAAAATATATAAAAAGAAAAAAGGAAAGAAAAATGAAAGAAAATGTTCCTCTTTCATGTAAGCAGGTTGATTTGTGTAATGGTTATTCAGATTTTGATTAAGTATCAAGGTTGATGGCATTTCATGGGTAGAGCCTCTCAGGCATTTCTTTTTATTTCTTTTAAATTTTGTTGATGTTTTGTGAGTTTCATGTCATTCACCCAAGTCCCACTCATCTCTCTGGTGTCCCCTCATATCTGCCCTTTGCTGTTGCACATTCTTCTCAAAAAAAAAAAAAAGAGCACACACACACACACACACACACACACACACACTAAACCAAAGAAAATAAAACTACAAAGCAGCTCATCATGTATCTGTAGTGTGTCACAGTGTCCTGTTACATGTGCCCTACTGTTCGCAAGTCTTCATTGCAAAGAATCATTGGTCTGGATCAAAGTCTCTGGCTTATGTGACATTATCAATATTGGATCCTTACCAGGACTTTTCCCAGTTATCTTGTCATCGCCCTGTATGATGGAGATGCTATAGCTTTGGATTAGCAGGACTGGCTTTTTTAAGCATCCCAACAGTTCACGGATGATATAGACTTAAGGGTGAGCCAACTCAATGCTCTGTATTTAAGCCTGGTGGAAGTTGACCTGACCTGACAGCTCTCACCATAAGAGTTAGTTCTCCACCTCTGCTTTAGCTAAGCCACTCAATGCTACCATTACAAGGAGGTAGAATCAGTTCTCTTGCACTCATTATCTTCTGTCTAGCTTATGTGCACCCACACTTCCAGAGCCAGCTTTATTGTGCTTTTCAGTTTCCCAAGTCCTGTATCCTGCCAGGGGTTGAACCAGATCCCCAGCTCTCATGCACTCTGACTATCTCACCTAAGCCTTAGTCATCAGCACTAGTTTTATTGTTTTGCACAGGCGAAGTGCAGGGCCTACTCTCCCTCCAGTGAGTATAAGGGCCAGCTCTCCTGACTACCGCAAGTGGCTGGGAAGAATATTACTCCCCTATACACTCCACTTCACTGTAGACAAGGGCAGCTTTTTCACATTCATGTCCACAGACTGGCTCACTGGTGCCCCCTTCACCAGCAGTCTGATATTTTTTGGAGACACAGTCTCATAGTAAACTTTCTATTTCTCTCACTATTATAATCTCTGTGCCTCCTTTCCACAACCATCCCTGAGCCTTACAGGGATCATGTTGTAACTGCATCAATGGTACCTGGCCTCCATATAATCTCTTGTTCTCTTTACTTGACTCAGATGTGGTTTTCTCTAATGGCCTTGATCAGCTGCAAACTGAAACTTATTTGATGGAAACCTTGTACTACACATGATTGTGCGCAAAAGATAAACATTTCAAATGTAGTTAGGAGTTATATTGGCTTAGGAAAGTGACCTTAGTAGGTTCTTCTTTGAGATACATGTCTTCACTAGCCTTAGCTAAGTTTCCAGAACAAGGCATGATTTCTGCTCATTTGAGTGGATCTTCAATCTGACTAGAGTACTGTTGGATACCACAAAAGTAAGCATTGCATTTAGCATCATTGTAGCATGCTATCACTTTTGTGATTCCAAGGTGCCATGGATAGGTTAGGAATATGTATGTAGTTACATATGAATGTATGCATGCAATAACAAGCAGTGAACAAAACTGCCATAGATTTAAAGGTCAGATATGGGAGTTATATTAGAGGTTTTGCAAGAAAAAATGAAGGGGAGAGATGTTATAGCTATTTTATAATTTCAAAAATTAAACAAAAAAGCCTTGTATTTACTTATATACAGACATATATTATTTGTAATTTTAAGTATATAATAATATACACCTTGTGATTTTTTCATACAAATTTATTGTTAGTTTACTCCTCCCTATTTCTTTTTCTGTATTTATCTCCCTCCTGAATATTAAGTTTTAGTTTCTTACATTTTTCTTATCAAATAACTCAGATATATTTAAAGAAAGTTTAAATAGTAAGACCTTGTAATCAGAGGTAATTTAGCTCCAAGAAGAAAAGGTACACTAAATTAAAAATTCTTAAATTTAATAAGGGAAAAAGTATTTTCGAATGGAGTTTTAGGTTTGGTATTTTATATCTTTGATTTTTATCTTAAGAAGTAGGTTAATCGAGAGTTCTAGGTTATATTTGCTGCAAAAGAAGTTTGAAGCATCCTCATTATATGAAACTTTATCTTAAACAAAACTAAATGAGAAAGAAAAAGAAAAAAATGAACAGCCAAAAAACAAAATAAAAAGAAAGAAAGAAAGAAAGAAAGAAAGAAAGAAAGAAAGAAAGAAAGAAAGAAAGAAAGAAAGAAAGAAAGAAAGAAAGAAAGAAAGGAAGGAAGGAAGGAAGGAAGGAAGGAAGGAAGGAAGAAAGAAAGAAAGAAAGAAAGAAAGAAAGAAAGAAAGAAAGAAAGAAAGAAAGAAAGAAAGAAAGAAAGAGAAAAATCTCAAATTCCAAAAAACAAACACACACACACACATGCACACACACACACACACACACAGAGAGAGAGAGAGAGAGAGAGAGAGAGAGAGACTGCATGCAACAACAATACAATGGAAACTGTTCCAGAAAGAACTTGAGAAAGGTCTTGTAATTAATCCAATCCTGATAGTAGTACAAATTCCCACTATATTTTGCTTTATACCTGTATTCTATATCTGTGTATCCATTTTATCTATCTGTGACAATATGTATAAATGTGTCTATCTATCTAAATATCTGTCTAACATCTATCTATCATTTATAATCTACTTAAATACATCCACATGTATACGCATACATCTTACATCTTCTCTTATTATTATTTGAATATCGGGGAAAGATTTTTGGCAGTAGCTCTAATTTCCAGTCCCAGCAAATTATTCAAGTGTGCAAATGCTGAATTTATTTACACTTTATGAATTGGTTGTGAACACATGATGAGTAATGAAATATAGAACAGAAAAGGAAAAATACCTTTTAATCTTCTATCAATAGAACTTCCCTTTTTTTCTTCTGTTTGTGATTCAAAACCCTAATAATTCAGGCCTACTGAACTACATTATGAGTTACAGTGAACACTACAGTAACACATTAAAACAAAATGCCTTATGAAGTACCTTTTAGGAAAGTAGTAACAATGTATAAATATTTCCTTAAAGATGCTACGTATGCTGTATGTTATGTGTGTGTGTGTGTGTGTGTGTGTGTGTGTGTAAGAGAGAGAGAGAGAGAGAGAGAGAAAGAGAGAGAGAGAGAGAAAATGTGTGAGTTGTAGGCGTGATTAAAGTAGGGATAAAATATTAAAATAAAACATGTGCTAACAAATTTCTTTGCCTGGGTATCCTCCATAAAAGTGACAGCAGTAACATTTGACATTACATAATGACCAGTGAGAATTAAATAAATAAATCCATTCAAAATGGTTAAACAGAAGCAAGTGCTTGATATATATTTCATTGGTCCTTTGTGGCTATTATCTTATCATGGAAATCAACCATTAAGTTGTTGCTAGAACAAATAAGATTCTAAGAGCACAGAATAACTGCCTCTAACCACCATTTTGACAACACAAAAGTCACGGAAAAAGAGCATTATCCGAACATAACATATGTTTTACTGTAGTCATTATAAATGTGTAACATCTTCAACCAAGATGTTACAGGGAATTTTGTTTAGGGTACATATCTCTGTGGTAGTGGTCTTTTTGGTTTCTCTTCACCTCATTTTGTCAACATAAACTTTCTGCAGATTTTCAATCAAAATTCCTCTCAGAGTAAAAAAGAAACAAGTTTCAGATTGCAGCTAAATATTTTATGACCATTATGATCTCCTCAGAGTAGAGATATATTGATAACATTGGAGTCTTTCTTCTACATGTATTCCAATCCCTTAATATGTTGTCCTTATGCAGGACTCTCTGAAGTGTTCCATTAGTTTAGATATACATCAGTCTAAATGCTATTGAACACTAATAAGAATGTCACTTCATTAATTATGTGACTGAATATGAATTCAGATTTTAGAAAACAAATAGAAATATAAATAGAAAGTTTTAAATTAATTACAGTGAACATATAAATATGTAAATGAATAAACAGAAAAATGGATAACCAAGTTGACAATCATATTAATGAGAAAAAATAATGCAAAAATTCAACATTTAAAATTAAGATATTATTTCATTATAATGCTTTCATAGAATAAATAATTTTAGATATAAACATAATTGGAAAATATAAAAGAGAACAACAGAGGGAAATTATATCCAAAACAGCATGTATAACATATTATTTAACATCTAGAAATTTTACATCATAATTTATGGAGTTTTGACACACACATAAACACACACACACATACACACAAACACTAGACACATATATGGTTTTTACTTCTATCATTTGCATGGCACTATGAAGGTTTTCTATACTGAGCCATCTCAAAAGCATCAAATGATATTTTTAAAACAATATTTATTATTATTATTTATTATTATTATTATTGTTGTTGTTGTTGTTGTTGTATGTATCTATCTGACTATGGGAAGGTATGTGGGATCCCAGGAGATAGGCATGGAACTGTTGAGCTGGAGTAACAGGCTATTCTGAACTGCTCAGTGTCAGTGCTATTGCCCTCAAATAATAAATTTTAGTTGAAGAAAATAGTGCACTATATAGATATAAAAATGAATGATACATGCTGGTCAATCTCTAAAATTCAAAGAAAAGAGTATTCACAGTCACATTTTACATAACAGCTGATACTGGATGCAATCCAAATGTGGAGGAAAAAGAGCATTATCCGAACATAACATATGTTTTACTGTAGTCATTATAAATGTGTAACATCTTCAACCAACTGTAAAGTTTAATTTTAGAGAAATTAAATTTATTTAAATGTTTTAAAACATTATATATTATATTATGCACACATAATACATACATTATGTCAAAACTGGCTAAAGCAAAATCCTAATTTCATTCTCTGTATGCATAAATCCCCATAACAGTAAGAAAATATTAATTGCAAAGCTCAGGCTTTGGGAAAGAGTAAATGTCATCATGAAGCACATGGTGAGCTTTGGCTATGTGAGGTTCTTTATGTGTTTGTGGAAAATGTACTTGAGAAAGAAACTCATGAAAATGAAACAACTTTGCTTATATGCACACATTTACTACATACATAATAATCTGAATTTGAGACAATGAACATAATGTATCAGGGGCTATATATATGGATAAGTTAAATTAGTTAAAATCACATATTTTAAATGCAATCATTCCATCAATACTCAAGAACAATTCATCATGAACAGCATTTACTTCATTAACAAGGCAATTGGATTAAAACTTTTATTAACATTAATGAAATATAATGTCATTGGATATTTAAAACCAGAACATTTTATTAACTGTTTAAATGACAGTATTTTATATTTCAATAATATAATATGTAACATATTTTATATTCAAGGTTAAATGTGTGTGTGTATGTGTGTGTGTGTACTTCTGTGTAAGATGAAGAGAGGAAAAGAGATATTTCACACATAAGTGAGTGAATTAATAGTCTGTTGGTTTCAAGGAGAGATAGACTTTCATAAGTGAGTTGTAAGGGGCTTCTAACATCTGCTTATATGCCCGAGTCTAGTGTCCATGGTTGTATTTCTGAAAATTATTTTTATATCTATTTATCTGTCTATCTGTCTATCTATCTATCTATCTATCTATCTATCTATCTATCTATCTAGTGTTAAAACCCAATATCTTCATTATAAATTAGATCACATTGAACATGGCCTTTAAATTCTTAATATATGCACCTGAAGCATGCTTGGGGATTACTGAGCAAGGTGACCTCACAGTGTTGCTGTGTAATTTGCTCTCTCACTGCCTAGAAAATTTCACCTTTATTACCTCAGCATGAAACTTTTCCATCTCATAGCTCATCAGAAACGACTCACCAAGAAGTTTGCTAGCAGTTTTGTCCATGCCTTCTCATAAATGATGTGCTATTAAAGTAAAAATGAGAAATGTATTTTTCATGTGCTTGATTCAACTGGGTCTCTTCTGCTGGTGATTAGAACAAGTAATGTAATTTGTTGCAATTGCCCCACCGTAAGTGGGGCTTGATGGGAGTGGTTGTGTGACACTGATCAAGTTTTCTTCTTAGCCTCAAGGGAGCCAGTAGCCTGTCTTACAAGTACATGTGAATCATGACCTTTCAACAATCAAAGTTTTAGGTGGTATAGAATTCGTTTTCTATACATCTATCCTAATTTTCTATTTCCCACCCTCATTTTTGTTTAAATTAAAGAGAACTTTGTAAATGTGACACATTCAAGGAATATTCCCAATAGTGTTATTGTTTGCTTTCATATGTGGGCATTTTAAAGTAGAAAGTATCTTACGAGCCTAAGGGAAATTTTTACCTGCTGCTGAGGACTAATAAGTAAATTCAAGAAAATCTTTGACAATGTAATATAAGTCTGTTTTTAAGGAAAAGGGAAGATGAGTGGAGGAAAAGGGAGAAAACAAAAGGGAGAGGTGATGAAAAAGGGAAATCAAAGCAAAGTGACAACAAAGAGAAAGGAAAGAGAATGAGAACTGACTGAAACCCTCTGGAATAACATTGCCTAACATCTGTGATTTTCACCATCGCTAGCTCTGCCAAATAAATGAACAATAAAGAAATAAATATTCCCTTACCTTCAAAATATTTTCATTCCTATTACCAAGCAAAATTTCTATATTTCCAATACAGAATTATGAGATGATACCACCAAGCACTCTGATGAGAGTGACCTAAAAGTCACCGAAACTCTGCCTTTTGTGCACCTAATTAATAATGTCTACTCTCCTAAATATTTGACTGTTTCCATTAACACTCACCAGTCTGTCCTCAGGGAAGTTGATGAGACTCTTGATTCTTTATAAAAGATTGCATCCTTAAAAATTAAAAACATTATTCTCTACAGGTTTGCATTTGTTTATTTCCTAGATTTTTTTTCCTAAGTCATTCATGCAGGTAGCACTGAAACCATGAAAGTACTACAGTTTGTGTGTCCTAGGTTAAATTGAATTACATCATCAGTCAGGAAGGAGAGTAGAACATCCAGTACCCCCCAGAGATCCCAGGGACTAAACCACCAACCAGCATACACATGGAGGGATCCAGGGCCCAAGAGGCATATGCAGCAGAGGATGGCCTTGTTGTACATCAAAAGCAGGAGAGGCTCTTGGTTCTGAGAAGGCTAGATGCCCAATATAGGGAAATGCCGGGACACGGAAGCAAGAGTGGGTATATTGGTGAACAGGGGGAGAGGGGATGCGTTGGGGGGGGTCTCAGGGTAGGGGGACCATGAAAGGGAACAACATTTGAAATGTAAATAAAGAATATATCTAATAATTAAAAAAAATAGAATCTCAAGGTTCATCTCTAGTAGTCTACTTTCTCCAGTGAGACAACTCCAACTCTACAACAGTTCCACTCTATAGCAGTGTCTGTGAAAGAAGAGGTTAAATAAACAAGCAATTAGGAGACTATTCACATTCAATTCGCACACTGAACAAGATGGCTATATATGAAATACCAGAACAGAACTCTGTAGACTAAGTTGAAAAGAACACTGTGAATTTAAGTTCAGTTTAAACTTAATAGTTCCAGGCCTGGTTAGATGACTGTGTTACCCTAACTCAAAAATAAATATAAATATGTAAATGAGCCAATAAATTCTAGAAATGTCTAAGCTCTATGGCTCAGTTTGCAGTAATTTTTCAGAATAAAGGATAGACCTTTGAATACCCACCCACTTCCTTGTAACAATAGCATAAATCATATAGAACTGGCATATATTTGGGATAATCCACCTTTCATACCTGAGCAAATATATTGGCTCTAAGCAGCTTCCATACTGACTCTTACCAAGGCAAGCGAGTAAAATAAAGTACAGAATAGATCTTGCTTTGCAAATGACCCCCTAATTCTAAGCTAACAATAACTGCTAAACTTTAGCCAACCACAGGCTGTCCACTGATCAGACCATATCTTCATAAAGCAAATGATGACCATTGGCTGTCTCTGTTTATCCATGTCTGGTCCTTTTATGCTTACTTTATTAAATCTGCATATGCCATGGGGTAGAGATTTCTAATCGTCTTTGGTGATAAATACAGTCCAATGGCAGAGCCTTCCTCTAGCTTGACATGATCCTTCCCTATTCATGATGAATGTGCCTTAGCAAAGTAGCCCTACTCAGGTTCCCAGCAAAGAAATAGTATCTTCTGTGAAGGACAGAATCCCACAGTGTTTCATCACTCCTGCCACACTCAAAGGGGCAAAATACTTTATGAATTCACTTCATGTTCCTTATTTGCACAGCAAAGTATAGTGTACATATGAAAGGCAAGTTCGTGTCTCCTTGAACAATCTGGGTAAGTGCCCACTTAGACTATTTAATGACCCCTTCCTATGACTTTAATTAATAGATTTATGCAAGTAATAAAAGATTGGTATGACATACATCAACTGTATTGCTCAGCGTGGCCAAGACTAAATCTATGCATTTTAGAATAATTTGAAAAGACATTAACTCTGTGACATAGAGAACAATGGGGAAAACATATAATTAGAGTGAGAGAGATGGACACTTCAAAGACAGATGCACTTTAAAGCTGAAAAGTAAATAAAATTTGAATAGTAATATAAAAAGAAAGCAGAAACATGAAAATTATGAGTAATGGGAAACAAGATTTTTATTTTAAAGGTAACAAAAGCCCTGTCCATTTTTACAATGTGTTATTTTCCTGAACACTATATTCATTTTGATAAGCACCAGGGCTATGAATCAAATGCTGTCCTCCTGCAGTCTGGAAAGAGTTGGCTATGTATTTACTCTCTTGAGTCCAAGAAACAGTTGGGCAAGGGAAGCAATATTTCACACCCTTGAGCATTCCTATTCCAGGCTTGGCAACATGCTAGCTCAATATGATTTGCAAACAGATAAGGTAACTCTTCACAGGTATAACTTGTGACTTTTATGTCCTTTTCAGGTTTTAAAGGTTCTTCATTTTATCTTATTATTATATTTGTCCTTTTAACTAGAAGGATATTATTTAGATGGATAGACACAATTTGTTGCATAAAACAATCTGTAAGAATGTATGGTACCTATGTAACACATGGTTTATTTGGAGATATAAATTAAGCCGAATTTTTGTAAGGAGTTTCATGATTCTGAATTTTAAATGAGAGTAACATTTACATAGAGAATTTGTGCCCTAAAAATAATCACATAATAAGTTACTATATTTCCAAAATTTATAATGCATGCACTTATAATTTAAATAGATAACTACATGTGTGGATAAGCATTTTAATTTTTATAGCAGTAGATTAGAAAAACAACCGTATAGCAACACAATCAAAAGTAAACATGCTATGTTACCAGGTTATGGATGGTTACTCTCAGATTTTATCTTAAAGAAAATATGTTTTCTGTTTAAATATGTGCTAGTTAATTTTCAAGCCAGAATAATCTGAGGAAGTACAGAAAAATAAAATGCCTATTTCCAATAATATTTATCTTATCTATGGAAAGGCTGTGCTAATGAGGGGGTAGCATTTAGACATAGGCCATTCCTAGGCATTAATTCCCTGAACAGGGAGGATTTGAATTTAGTGGGATGAAACAAATACTATCACTGTCTAAGTAACTCTAGAAACAGCATTACAGATTCTGATATGTCTGGTATAAAATTTTACAGTAATTTTCTTGTCCCCTAGTCTACTTTTCATTTACATTCGTAATGTGAAATTTCAGATGAAAACAAAAGAAACAAACTTTTCTCAAATAGTAATTTAATTCAAGAAACTGGATTTGAATGAATTGCCTTAATACTTTCTCACTTTGTAATAATAGATAGCTATATTTTATAAAAGTAAAATACAAATATACTTGATTTCAGTTTATCTTTTGGTAAAACTAAACAGGATTAACATTTCATCACAATATTCAAAATTCAATATTCAAAATTACTTTATCAATTGTGAAAAGAAAATTGAAAAATAAAAAAATGTTCTTTCCTCAATGCTGTATTTGTCCACAAGCAGAATTCTGTACTCTCCTAATTTCCAAGTTTAAAATCATGTTGCATCTCAGATTTTTTTCTCCTGTGACATTAGCATGAAGATTGTACTACTCTGAGAAACTGTAAGCAATTAATAAATTTTCATCTTTTCTAAAAAGCACATTTATTTAGCTTTTATATTAAATTTTATAATTATCTATGATTAAACTTTTTCTTTCTTTTTTTAAAATAGAATCACTTGACTAAACATGTTAAATTACATTTCTTATTAAATGTACTTAACAGTGATCCACAGTAAACCGTCAGCACTGTTTTACACTAACATCTTCCAAATACGGAAAAAGACTTTTAGAAGAATTAAAATTTTACCTGTCCTCTAGAATATATATTTCTTGATCTTATTTTGAAACACTTTAGATTTGTTTCACTTCTATTTCAGTCGTTTCAAGTTCCATTTCTATAACTTGATGGATAGTTTTCTTTTTGTTTTGTTTGTTTGTTTGTTATGTTTTGTTTTTTGTTGGTTTGTGGTTTTGGATTTTTTGGATTTGTTTTTTTTTTTTTTGAGACA
The DNA here is from genome assembly GCF_947179515.1 of Apodemus sylvaticus. Lineage (NCBI taxonomy): Eukaryota > Metazoa > Chordata > Mammalia > Rodentia > Muridae > Apodemus > Apodemus sylvaticus. The sequence goes on along the minus strand of NC_067483.1, from coordinate 20,848,611 downwards.
GGGTGTGTCTGTATATCCCTGCTGTCCTGAAACTCACTCTGTAGACCAGGCTGGCCTCGAACTCAAAAATCTGCCTCCTACTCTGCCTCCCAGAGTGCTGGGATTACAGTCTTGTGCCACCAGCGCCAGGCCTCTTTTTGTTTTGTAAATACTACATCTCAAATCTTGTTTGAGAAATTTCAGTACTATCTGATTCAAGATTACTTTTCATCTGTTCTGTTTCAAACTGCATTCCATCTTAACGTCAGTAAACCCATTTCAATGGAAATTTATTAATTCCAATTAAAGGTGTATCTAATAATTCACTAATAAGCACAAATGGGTTTATTTTTGCTGTACTATTGTGAAACTCTATGTAAACTGCACACTTCTTGAAAAAAAATACATAATCTTTCACTTAAGTGGTCAAATAATAAGACGAAGAAGATTGTCTGTTGCAAAAGTAAATATTAAGTATGCATTGCTCTCAGTTTTGAAAACTGATTTTTTTAAAGCACCTTTGTAAAGCACCTGACATTTTTCTCCTTCCTCACCTAGTAGCTGCATTGCTTTTACTTCCTACTCTCTTCTTTTGTTTGCAAATACAGTTATTATAGATCACTTGAGCTCGGCTATGCACAATACCTATTTTTTATTTATGTATAGATGCCATGCAACTGTGAATTACAAGACAGCGGGAATGGAATAATAATGAACTCATTTGCAATGAAGTGGACTCATTATTATGCCAGCTGCTGATATTCTCCGGCCCTGAATTCTTCCTGGCAAACAAGGTCCCAGGGGAAAGTCTTCAGTTTGGCTAAAGAAAATAATGTTGCATTGTAAAAGTCACTTTAAATCTGACACTTACTGATTTAATAATAATAGCATAGTATTTTAAGAAAAATTCTGCATTTTTTCCACTGGGAGCTGTTTTTTTCCTGGAAATATATATATACACATATATATATTATATATGTATAGAAAATATGCATATATTTTTTGTATATTCCAACAGTAACTTGTTATTATCTTAGCATAAGCTTAGATAAAATAGTCTTTATATTTGGGACATGATCCCCCACAATTCACAAAAGATTGTACAATATCCATTAAAAATATCAATTTCATTTTAGAGAACAAAAAATTATTCACTGTTTTTGCAAACAAGCTCTCAGACAAGTATTATTAACTTCACACAAATGCACAAATATTCTTTGTTATGTGCTTAAATCTCAAAAACCATTATAAGCTTTATTAAATACAAGATGAGCTTGATACTCCATTTTATTCCTTTAATATACATCTCATTAGATTTTGAGCTTCATGTGTTAAAATGAGCAAAATTTGCTACAAAAAGATAAATACCTAGTTATGGCATCATCTCGTTGACACAACTTACTTCTTATTTCAAGACGCATGCTTGGCATGAGATTCTGGAATTCTACTTAGAGTTTTCAGTAGCTTACAAAAAGGAAATTTGTGCCACTGTGTTTCTTTATACCATGCACAACATAATAATTTTTACTAACGGAAACTGCTACTTTGTAGAATTTTAAATAATTTGACTCATGTAATTATTTGCAAATAGAATATTGCACCTATGGAAAATTGTTCAGCACATTTTACAAAATGACTAGAGTAATATACTCCAGACTCATTGTGCATGCACCTTATATTTTTCAGTGATAGGTCATACTATTCCTTTCTTTAGTTGTAAAAAATGTTCTGAAATACTGATGAAAAAAGCATGATTTCCTTAAAATGAAAATGATAATTTCAAAGGCTTTTCTATCTTTAGATAAACCAAGGCCAAATTTCTTAAGTATCTTTAACACACTTTTAAAAAAATATAACATATTAGAAAATTTAAATTAACACCATTATTTAAACTCCCTCATAAACTAAGAATTACTTTTTCCTAATTCTGCTGCTTTGTTGGGAATAAATTGTCATATACTTAACATAGTGATGAAGCTATTTGGAGAATGTCAAAGAATAATAGAAAGAGCTTCACCAACTTAAAACACATCATAGTTTACCTAAGTGCTAACATATAACCACATATAATCCCATATTGTTTTAAGAATTTTGCTAAAATATTTCTCTAAAATATGTAAATGCATCAGCTACAAATACAAGAGGTCCATTTTGTTGTTTGCTAAAAGACACACTACATAGAATACCAACATTCTAGTATAAAATTATTTGATTTTTTTCCCGTTTTGGTAAGCCAGCATTTTAGAATAAAGTTCAATAGATGTAAAATGTAAGTGATAGTAGGAAGAGTTGGCGCTGATGAATAGTTTATCATTTTTATGTGACAATCTATTTACGTGAAGCAAGAACATTTTTGCAAGTGTTATTTTATTTTCATGCCTGATTTTAGAAAAATGAATACATTCTCTGTGAGATTAAAGAAAATGTACAGGGAACGTTCACATTTGAATAATAAGTCAACTATTTTTAAATCAGTCATTGAATGTGTATGGCACTGCAGTATGAAAGGCACCTATAGGCATGCCAGTTATAGGATGTGGTGCCAATCTGCGGTAGATAATTTAGCAATGAGAGCATCTGGCATCTTGGAAAGCTCTTTATACATTTTTTTGGCACTGTTTAGTTACTTCTACATTGATCACTTGCTAATACATTTTCAAAGATCTATGGGTTGCTGGGATAGTATTTAACCTTTGCTTATTCCTTTTTTATTTTAAATCAATGTAGTTCTTATCATGTTAAAAATTGTGTGTGTGTGTGTGTGTGTGTGTGTGTGTGTGTGGAGTGTCTATGTCACTAAAAGTTTCACTAATACTGAAAAATGAAAAACAACTTGGAAATACTTTTATAAAATCTGCTCCTAATATCTATGCCAGAGTGAAACTGTATTTCACCAGTACAACATAACATACCTTACACATTTGTTCAGTAATATTTTCTGAATAAAATTTTAACATTCATATCTTGAACTATCAAACTTAACTAAAAGAAAGTTCAAAACTTCCTTTCACAAAAGGTGGATTCAGCATGGTATAATTGATTGGGTTTGGCGAAATTGTGAGAAAATAAAAGTGTAGAGAGTAACTTTAGGTACAGATGAGTCATTTGAGTTATGCAGAAATGGATAATCATTTTAAAAAGTATATCCAAAGACCTATACCATAAATGATAATATAGTGCATGCCTAATAATTTAAATCTCTCTCTCTCTCTCTCTCTCTCTCTCTCTCTCTCTCTCTCTCTCTCTCTCTCTCAAGGGTTTCTCTGTATAGCTCTGGCTGTCCCAGAACTCATTCTGTAGACCAGGCTGGCCTCAAACTCAGAAATCCACCTGCCTCTGCCTCCCAAGTGCTGGGATTACAGGCGTGCGCCACCACGGCCCAGCTGTGATGTTGATTTTAAAAAACCCATAGAAATGATTAATGAAAAACAATACATCACAATAATTATGTATAATGCATATCAGCTCTTAGAAATGAACTATGATATATTACATATGTTTTTTTATTTTATGTTCCAATGTTTTATGAATGATATCTTATAATTTTTTGTACATATGAAAAAAACTTGCTGTTAAATATTGCTGAAAATCACATTGGTTTAACAAGTTTTGCAGTTTAAACTATATAACTACATTTAGAATCACAGACCTAAATCTTTATCACTCACTCTGCACAAAACTCAACTCCAAATGCCTCAAGTACCATAAGACCAAGGACCATGAATATGATAGAGAAGAAAGTAGGCAATAGGTTTGAACTCATTGGATTCGGAAAGAAGTTTCTGCACAGGATCTTGATAGTGGAGACATTTAGAGCAATACATCATAAATTGAATCTTATTAAATTACAAATGCTTCTATATGTCACAGGGCATCATATCATAACATAAGACAGTGTACAATACTGAAAATAATCTTTAACATCAGATTTAGGGTTTCTATTGATAACATATTTTTAAAGCTCAAAAATTAATAAAATCAAGCAAACCATTCAATTAAACAGTCATGAAACTGAAAAGGCTGTTTAAAGAATGAGGTACAAATTGCTAGGAAACATTTTAAAACTGTTGAATATCCTTAACCACCAGAGAAATGGAAATTAAAACAACTTTGAGATTTTCTTTTATCCGAATCAGATTAGTTAAATCTCAAAGCCAAATGAGAGCAGATGTTATAGAGAAGTAGAGAATAGGAAAATACTTATTTACAAATTCTGGCAGTGTAAATTCATGCTGGCAATTTGGAAAACAGAATGGAGCATCTTCAGGAAGCTATATTTGCCACATGATCTACATATACCACTCTTATGCATATATACAAAGGAGTATATATCTACTGAAGAAATACCTGTTCATATTTATTCATGGCTGCTCTGCTGATAGTTAGGAAATTGAAAGAGCTGACAGTCCATCAGCTGATGAATACATAAAGAAAATGTGATACATTCATACATTTAACTGTTAAGACAAATAGAATTAATGTAGCCACAAGTACAATTGGAATAAGTCATCCTAACTGAGATCAGACACACCAGTAAAGACAAATGTTATGTTTTCTCCTGTTTGTTAACATTAGCTCTGAATCTATGTATATGAATGTCTAATTTGAGATATCCATAGAGGTCAAGAAATGTGTAAGGAGTTATAGAGGTGAGGGGCTTTAAAAGGGAGAAGAGATTGAATGGATTAACTGAGCATAATGGACTAGTAAGGATTTCAAGACATGAAAAAATAGGAAAGCATGGTAGAAGATGCTATAAAGTGAGGGATAACAACACTGAAATCATATGGAAACCTAATACTGTAGACACTTCCTAATTTATGGCACATGCATGTGTAAAATGACTTTGAGAAGACTTATTCTATAGCAAAGTTACAATGCCCCTATTAGACACAAAGCAACAAATATAAAGCCCAGTGCCAACAAGGGATTACTTCATTTGGATATGTTCTTAAAAAATAACTCACAGACTCCCAACCATTTCATGCAAACAGTCCTCTGTTTATCATTTATATGTAATAATAAGACTCTATTACCGAAAACACCAAATTTTTTGAGTCATAGAATGTAGGAAAATTAAGTTGATATTAAACTAGAAAATTTCTCTTTATAAGCCTGCTGTCATAGTGAAAGAACATAATAGGTATAATACTTGAGGATAAAGGTAATCATCAATCTCATTGAGCTGTGCACACTGGGAGCTATAATAGTATAATAATAATTGGCCTGGATATATATGCCCACTGGGGCAATAGTAGACTGAATATTATGAGAGTAATCAACAATTTTCTTGTTGAATTTGAATCCCACATTGCAAGATGGAACTGATACTTACACAATAATGGGGCCCAAAAAGCTATAGCTAGAGTAGTCTTAGGTCATAGAAGTTAAAGTATTTAACCAATTCCAAATGATTTACCATTACAGCCATAGATGAATACATTTCTGAACTTTCATAAAATAATCTTCTATTTGTAACAAATGACAACACAGTGATCTAATTTTTTGAAGTTGAATAAGTCATAAGAAATAATACCACTGTTAAAACATGGTTATTGACATTCACAGAGACACCTATGCACACATGTACACAAAATTTCATTATTTATAAAATAATTTAAAATATGTAAGATTATAATATATACCATATAAATATATCTATTTGGAGAGATATGTGAACCACACAGTTGAAATAATATTCTCTGAGTACTAAAAACATTCAGTGTGAAATTCTATCTTTGGTTTATATATGCATTCATGCATATATATGTGTGTATGTATGCATGTGTGTGTGTGCATGTGTATGTGTGTGTGCATGTGTGTGTATGTGTGTGTGTATGTGTGTGTGTGTGTGTGTGTGTGTGTATCTATGTGTGTGAAAGTGTTCATGAATATTTTTACATATCCATTATGGTTCTATACACTCAGTGATGTAGAGTGAGTTATACTAAATTCTTATACATATTGCCTGCATTTACAATGTTAGGTTATAACTGGTCTATTGTAAATAATAGCACCAGGCTCTATTATTTACTAATTAAAATCTTTTCTGCAGTTTTAGATTTATGTTTTGTAATCTTTGAGTGCTTTAATTCATTCCATACTTAATTACTTTGCAGTATGTTTTCTACAGGCATAAGTAAGCTTAATAATAGAGATGGATGATAATTATCTGGAAAAGGCTTAAGGGTACAGGAAAATACTTGAAACACTCTCCAAAGTCCTACCTAAAATGGACAGTTTATTGGCTTCATGAATGACTTCAGCTACTCTTGATTTTATAAATTTTGTTATATAGATCTCCATTATCTGGCATATGTAAGCCAGAAAAGCCATTATAAAAATAAATTCTTCTTGATTTTCTCCATTTACTTTGGTCTTGGGATGTTTTACACTTTGCAGTGAAACTTGGTCTGGAATATCAGGCTGATTTTTTAAGCTGTCAATTCTCTTTTGTTCTATAACATATCATCACTATCAAAAGACTAGCACAAACCAGTTCACAGGTACTACCTATTCTTCCTTCTTTAATCTAGTCTTTGGCAAACATTTAGTCACCTTTTCTCCTTTTGGAGTTGAATATTACACATATTTTATGTGAATTTATTTACATGGTATGTGATTTCAGAGTGGCTTTTGTAATTTTGCAACATATTTTCTCCTGCCTGCAAGATATGCTGGTTCAACATGTTTTTGGATTAACTCAGCATTATTTGATCAGTTTTATCAAATAATCCTTGATGGATACTACTAAAGTGACCAAAAACCTGTTGATACTAGACGGTTTATGGATCCTAAGAAAACTGACTATTATTTCACTGTTAAGCAAACATAAAATTAAGAACATATTATTATATTCATAGTTCATTGCAACATTCAACTGTCCAAAGAGAATATTGTTATTGTATCATATGTAATTAAGATACAATATACCCACAACTGGACAGAGACTAACAGATTTCGGATCACTTTGGGCAAAATAGAATATTTCTCTCACACATGTTCTTTCAAGGCTTAGGAATATATATAGTAGAAGAGGTAGACTGATTGCAAGAACCAGAGGTGGTGGATGATTCCAAATAAAAATATTGATCCAGATAAAACAAGACAGAGCAATAATGTAAATATACAGCAATCCGTATGTTTCCAATATGAGTGCCCAAAATTGTGCCAGTAAATACAAGTCCAGAACAAATTCAAGCCAGACAAAATCTTGAGACAGAGAGGAGGAGTGAGTATAATGTCCTACTCCTAACCAGGAAGCTATTTATAACTGGTTCCAGCTGGGAGATCAAAAATGTGCTTTCTCAATGAAGTGACAGTACATATATCAGCCATACCCCAGAACATGCCTAAGAGCAATTGGCTAACACAAAACAGAATCCGTGGTTTTGTTTATTTGTCTGTTTGTTTGATTGATTGATATTTTGTGTGACTTTGTTTTTGCAATTTTGATTTTCAATTTTTTTCTTTTTATATTATCATTACTATTGGTTTTAATTTTTTTGAAAAAGAACATGAAGCTGATGAGGTAGGGTGGTAGGAAAGAGCAGGTAGAACTTTTACGATCAGTATCAAAATATAATTGTATGAAACTTTAAAAAGGTTAATAAATATAAGAAATAGGTAAGTCAGACTTGAGAAAAAATAATAGAAAAACAAAAAATTAAATAATTAAATTTGGCATCACAAATCAACTATCAACTCTATATACCTACATTAATGAAAAACATAAACTTTTATTTTCAATGATTTAAATGGAGTCTTAATTTTTTTATTTTTTTTCTCCTTAAAGAATCACATTTTGTTGCCAGTTTGATACAATTAAAAACATTATCCTTAAAAATGTGTCATGTGATGAAGTTTTTTCAATAATAATGCTCCTGAAATGAAGGCCATAATAAAAGCCAAAGTTGTTCTCTTCATAGAATAAAGCAACGGTTCTACTTTCACTAGTATTAAAACAATAAACTATAGCATAATTATGAAAACACCTTTTATCATAACTCCAAATAGAAACATGGGATCTTATCACTTCTTTCATTGAGTAGGAAGAGATAAATTAAGGTGCGTATTTTGAGACATCATATTTTCTAAGATGTGCTTCTACTTTTAACATATTAATAACAACAGCCTCAATAATTACTGGTGAATATTTATAGGTCACAGGTTACAGACCTCTAGTAGAAAAGAGAAGATAAGAGGGGAGAGAGAGAGACAGAGACAGCGAGAGAGAGACAGAGAGAGTCTGTGTGTATGTGTGTGTGTATGTGTCTATGCGTGTACTTAATATTCGAACATGGAAAGGGATTTATCAACTTTAACCATTAAAAGATTTATTCTATTATCTTCTTAGTGCCCTCCATTCTAAAGGGAACCATCTTGAATGGGAGCTGTTTTCTGTATTGTGTTTGTTGGAATCACAGGATCAAGGACTCCCTGTGCTTCATGGCATTTTATACTAATCCTGTTTTACTAAATGTGACTCTTCATCTGGCTTGAAATCAAGAATGTCAAAGCTGTAACTCCCTTGTCATGCAGCGCTGTACAGATCATCGCACTAATTATCATTCTTTCATGCAGAGAATAAGAGTGTTCATGGATTAATACAAACCACACTGGATCTCAACTATCTCTGTATTCAGCACCACAATATTTACAAGACATACAAATTTCCAAATAAAAGGATTCAGCTGCTATCTTCAACTCCGATGTTTGCTTTATCTCCAGCATCTTGAGCATAATGGGGCATTAATGAAAATTTGCAAATAAAATATTAGACCATTAAATATGTAAGATTTAATCTATTTTATTATCTTCCTAGAGTGAACATACATATATGTGGGAAATCAGTACATTTTTTAGATTAGAATAACCCAGTGTTCATAGAGTTTTTAAAAAGTAAACTGCATTTATCATCAGGATGCATTTTGACAGTTTATATATCATTGCCTTTTCCTGTCATTTGCAAATACATATTTAAATTTTCTTATAATTATTAATATTTGATAATATGTTTATTTTAATTTTAAAGAATAAGCTTGTGTTCCAGGCTGGCTTTAAACTCTTTCAATAGCTGAGTATGACCTTGAAATTAAACCAACTAGCTCTGTACTTGCTAGTGTTATATCAATTTGACCCAAGGTAGAGTCATCTAGTCATCTAAAAGTAGAGAACATGAAATGAGCAAATGCTTCCACACAGGCTGAATGTAAGCCTATAGCATGTTTTCTTAATTAGTAATTCATGGGAGGAGATCCCAGCCCACTGTTAGTGGGAACATACCTGAAGTGGTACTGGGATTTATAAGAAAGCAGCTTGAGCAAATCATGTGAAGCAGTTCAGCAGCAGCACCCTTCCTTGGTGCTGCTCCAGCAACCATCAGCTCCTGCCTCCAGGTTCCTGTCATATTTGACCTTCTGTCTTGACTTACTTTCTGGATAAACTGAGATGTCAAAGCATAAGCTAAATAAACTTTTTCCAACTTGATTTTTGGTCATGATGTTTCACCCTAGCAATTTTGACCATGAAAGAAAAGTTGGTACCAGAATAGAGGGTATACATGCAAGAGAGCTAACCATGCTTTAGGGATGATTGTGTATGGATGTTGGAATTTGGGGGTAAAAAAACAAACAAACAAAAAAATTACTGGCTGCTGTAAGTTGTTTTGTAAAAGCATGGATGATATGAATGCTAAGAATAGTACAGGTGATGGAGGCTTGTAAAGATTCAGAGGGAATCAACGACTCTACCGGGCCCTTTGTGTGCAGAATCTCTGGTGTCTAGTCAACAGTAACTGAAGAGTCCCCATAATTAAGAAGAGTTTCCTGTAGCTGCCAGCAGCTACATGTAAACCAGGTTACCTGTTGAGAGAATTTTGGGGTCATAGGGAAGAGCGGCGAAAAGAACGTACGGCCAAGTCAATGTTCACTGATCAAAGCCGTAAACTTTAATGGCGCCGGACCTTTTAACAGTTTGGGAAAACCCTCCCCCCAGACTCCAGGCTGAGTTCCGGTGGAAGTTGTCTAGCTTCTCTTGGAGGTCTTCGTCTTGACTGCTCCGGCAGCTGGGTGGGTCACTTGCTTAATTCAGGAATTCCTATACCTGGAGGAACAATGAACTTAACCTTTACTACGAGCGCTCCACCCTAGGTGGAGCAGGATCCTGGCTAACTGGGAGAAGTTAACCTTGACCAAAGTCAAACTCTGACCAAGTGCAAGACTGCCCCAATATGGCTCTGTACATGTCCTCCCTTTTTTTATTAATTTGAACACGAGGAGGTAGAAAACAAGTGGATAAATATCCTTCATAAGAAGGCGGGCCTTAACCAGGAGGGGAAGCATTGACCGTAATTCCTCTTAAATATTGTATAACGTCTTTTTCAGAGGAGGGGTAATAGGCTCCCTTATTATTTTAAGGACAGCCTCTCGACGTTAACCCCTATGCAATTAGGTGTACTTCCTGGGGACTCAGAAGCAGAAATTCACCTCCCCATGCAGTGCTTTGCCTCGCACGTCTCGCTGGTACCCATGTTTGTTCAAAAACAAACACACATAGATCTGAGTTCTATGTGGCTCCCTCTTTGGAGATCCACTTGTGTAAGTTTTGAAGCCAGGGGGGTCTGCAAGTGTCTTTAACAGACATGTAATCTCTCCATCCAGGTGAGCCTGGGTGGAGACAGCCAGTCTGCTTAACAGACAAGGTCAAGGGTTAAAGGTGGAATAGGATTAACTTGTCCCAGAAGTATCCAATTCAGTTGTAAATTAACAACTTTAAGGACCCAAGGCTTGGCCTCTGAGATGGGAGAGGTAGCCTTGTGTATCAAGAAATAAGCTGTTACTTCTCAGGAAAAGAGGAGACTATATGTTAAATTAACACAGCTGGCTGAAGATTGTTAGCCATCTTCAAAGTTGGAATCTTCAATATTGGAATTATTTCTAGACTAGTCTATGGTTAAATCAGCTGAACACAATAAGGAGAAGAGTCATTTTAACTCTTCTTTAGATTAATTTTTCCTAAGCTAGCTTAACAGTCTCTATTTTCTGTCCCACAAAGTCTAAAAGCTTGAAGCTAGGCAATTTATCTAACCTGGGACATTTAACAATTGAGGTAAGTCAAGAACATATACCCAATATAGCTCTTATGTTACCATGGTCTGGGCATTCAGCAAGCACACAGTCAGCATATCTTCTGCAGCATTCTGTGGAAAAAACAGAGGACATGCCTTCTCCCCCAATATTAAATCAGGATCATGGCATATGTTAGTAAGTGAATTCCTTCATTTCACCTGGACATCAATATGTCTAATTACAAGATGTCATATACATTTAGCAAGGAGTTTCTTGGCATCTAAATTTTAAAATTTTTTTAAAAACATGCAAGCATAATTTAAATTATATGCACAGGGACACAATTTCCCCTCTTTTCTTTCTTCCAAGAAGATATTGTTTTATTAATTTAAGTTGGAACACAAAGTATAAACCATAACATAGGCAATAACTATGTAATTATATAAAATATAGTTGCTTTTTCTGTTAGAGCAGTTGCAACTAGACAGCCTAAAAATGAATCATTAGTCACATGTACATATTTTTTTAATCTTTTAAATTAGAAATATGAATATCATTTATCTGTAATAACTAAGTCCTCTAGGATTAACACCATTACGTGGTAGAGGTAGAAATTGAGGACATCAAGAACAATTCTTTATAATTTGATGTGCACAAAATATAAAATTATTTCAAATACCTAAAGGACAGTCATTTAGAGAACATATCCTTTGTTCTTAGAAATTTGAATCACATTTGTATAAACTGTAGAAATTAAGAATTAGCAGTATTAAAAATGGACCAATTTTAAGCAATTATAAACCATGAGCTATGTATATCTACTATTATTAAAAGCTTGACCTTTAACATCTTAAAAATAGCTGCTATAGCACCCAATTCAGGTATCTGTGTTGAAGCAGGGAGAAACTTAAAGGAATAAACATGTGATCTGATAGTACAAATTATCTTTTGGATAACAATTATTAATTTTGCCTAAAAATGCTTGCCATGTAATAGATCAACCATTAATAATAAATTTGATTGTTGCTTGAAGCAAGGAACAAATGTTTCCTACCTTGAAAACAGAGGTTTAAGACCTTCTGTGGCAAGCTTAAAATGAGGTAAATAAGATAAAGCCAATTAATATATCCTAACAACTTTTGAAAGCCATTTACCTAAAAATTCTAAAAGTCTATGGTTAGAGCAAAGGCCTGTAACAAACATTCTATGATTATAGACTGAAAAATGTAAGATCCTAACTCTTGTATTGAAAGAGAGACAAACATTTTTTTTCTCACAGGACATAAGGCTGTTAGCCATTCCTTGAGGTAAAAACTTTCTAATGAAATTGCTTTGTTGTTTCTTTAAAATTAGAAGCAAATGCTTTTATAATTATCAGAATGTAAAGTAAAAAACCAACCCTTTAAATTTACAATAATTTTGTAGGGAGTAGACAGGCCAAATGTTAATGCCTTTATAGCCTCCTTGACCTTTCATAGATTTGAACAGCATTTTAACCCACACCTGGATAAGTCAAAAACTTTTTTTTTTTTTTAAGCCAAACACTCCCTAGGTGGGGCCTGTAAGGCAGAAACAATTTCTCAAGCTTCCTCACTAGCTTCCCCTGAGGCAGCTCTAAGCTTTGCATTAACTCAAATGTAAAAATTCTGCCCTAGGATCCACCCTGAGTCCTTGGCAAGAACATTGTATGAGATTACTGGAAAGTAAATATCTTCTAATCTGAGCCTTTTATCTAAGACCAGACCCAAACTATCTGTCCTGCAAGGACATTTTGAGGATTAAACAAAAGAAACCGGTAATTCTATGGTCAAAGGAACCTACTTGATATCAAATACATTTCTACAGAGATATCCTTTTTAATCTTGGAGGGTTAAATTTTGCTCCTACCATTGTAGCCTATAAACTTGTGGAAAAGTGGCAATGGGCCTTTAAAACCCATAGCTGTATCACTCTCAAAATTATCTTAATTACAAAATGTTAACAATTACGAGCCAGCAAACTGAAAACTGTAGCCAATGACACACTGATTTTTATTGTAACTCAATGTTTTCTTGCAATATTAGAGCACAATTGTAATTTTGGAAGCAAATCTCAATTTTAAACAATCTATTTTCTTTAAAATTAATGGCAAACACATATTTACAGCACAAGGTTTGTATGCCAGTTCTTATGTTCAAGTGTATAACAGTGTAACTTATTAAAGAGACACTATTTAAATCTTAATCTTCATTAAATCTAATCTCCAGGCCAAGATTCACATGAAACACCATGCCAATTTAGGAGCGTCCCAAAGGCCTGTATTTCCTGGATTGCGTCATGCCACGTGTTCAAAATGGCGACTACCCTAAACTACCAGCCTTAACCTAACTTTTGTTAATAACATTATACCTTTTAAATCATGTGCAGTGACTTAAGCCAATACTCTATAGTCAAGACATGCAAAATATACCTTTAAATCCAATTATAAACAAGAACAAGGCATGAGTGGCGTTAGGCCACGTGTAGTTAGTTAAGATAGCTCTAACACTGAATCACCAGTTTTAAACTAACCTTTTCTTAATAACACTATACCTTTTACATAATAACCAATTAATTTATAACTCTTTAGTCAAGAAATGTAAAGCCTTATATCATTAAAACCAATTAGAAGCAAGTCTAAAGCGACTACCTGAATTTCACAAGCCAAACCAAGGTCTTCCCAAATCTCGAGGTTTCTGGGCTTTTAAGAGCGGCTTTTTCCCCAGCCACGCTTGCCTCTTGAGTGAGCTGCGCTGTCGCGGCGTGGCTTTGAATCAATCCCCACACAAACTGTGGCTAGCTCAAGAGGTTACCAGCAGATGTAATCTTTACCAATTTTTTCTTTTTAACATGAAACAGTCATTCACACAAAGACACAGAGAGGACATAAACATACACATAGACAGACAGTCGGTGCACCGGGACAAACACGGAAAGATACACAGAAGGTTAAGCGTGCTTGTTAAGCAATTGCATCCATTTTCCTCTTTAAACAGCTCTTAGAAGCTGTGGACATATGCCTATTTTTAAAAACCCCTTTCTTTTCGCCGAAATCAGCTCTTACGAGCTTTGGGCAAATGCCTACCAAATTCCTTCCCCATATTTCCCTATCTTATCAACCCAAGCAGTCCCTGCGCTGGGTCCACGCAGTATGCTTGAAAAACTGTATCCATTCCTTGCACTCACAACAATAGACACGAATTCACTAGCGCTAGCTTTGACCTCTATGTTGCTTACCGTGCAGATACCATTAATTTTCACCTTTTCCGCGAAGCTTCGCTGGATAGGGCTACCTCAAGAAATTCTCTCGTGGCAGGTCTCCCACGTTCAGGCGCCAATATGTAGCTGCCCGCAGCCACATGTAAACCGGGTTACCTGTTGAGAGAATTTTGGGGTCATAGGGAAGAGAAGCGAAAAGAACGTGCGGCCAAGTCAATGTTCACTGATCAAAGCCGTAAACTTTAATAGCGCCGGACCTTTTAACAGTTCGGGCAAACCCTTCCCCCCAGACTCCAGGCTGAGTTCCGGTGGAAGTTGTCTAGCTTCTCTTGGAGGTCTTCGTCTTGACTGCTCCGGCAGCTGGGTGGGTCACCTGTTTAATTCAGGAATCCCTATACCTGGAGGAACAATGAACTTAACCTTTACTACGAGCGCTCCACCCTAGGTGGAGCAGGATCCTGGCTTTCTGGGAGAAGTTAACCTTGACCAAAGTCAAACTCTGACCAAGTGCAAGACTGCCCCAATATGGCTCTGTACATGTCCTCCCTTTTTTTATTAATTTGAACACGAGGAGGTAGAAAACAAGTGGATAAATATCCTTCATAAGAAGGCGGGCCTTAACCAGGAGGGGAAGCATTGACCGTAATTCCTCTTAAATATTGTATAACGTCTTTTTCAGAGGAGGGGTAATAGGCTCCCTTATTATTTTAAGGACAGCCTCTCGACGTTAACCCCTATGCAATTAGGTGTACTTCCTGGGGACTCAGAAGCAGAAATTCACCTCCCCATGCAGTGCTTTGCCTCGCACGTCTCGCTGGTGTTTCCCTAATGAAATTACTGGTAAAATTGATATTTGATTAGCTAGAGCTGAGAAATTGCATGTGATAAGAAGAAAGAAACTTCATTTAGGTACACTCTGGAAAGTGTTACTTCAGAATCAGCACATAGAAGATGTGTTTCAGGGGTTGTGCTAAGGTTGTGCTTTATGATCATAGCTAAACTTAGTGGTATTAGAGTCATCTAAGTAGTACTGTTTTCCTAGGCATGAAAGCATGCTGGAGATGTTGAAGCTTGGACACTGTGAGGCCAGCCTGGGGTCCCTAATGGGAACCTAGAAGAAACTATTGGCCAAAGTACAGACCAGTTACAGCAAAGTATGTCAAATATTTGAGGATTGCAGTACCATAGGATGACCACCATGGATAGTTGCAGTGATGGAGTGCAGGCCACCTGAAACTGGAAGTAAAAGCTCTCTGTGCTGCAGAGGTCAGAACTAGAGAAGTGACTCAAACCTTTTGTTTGGACCTAGAAGATTGTGAGTGAATCCTAGATAATTGGATATTGAACTACTTATATCTACTTATATTGTTTGTGTTTGATTTTGTTCATTTTGTGACTGAGCTCTGATTTGTCCATCTTGAAGAAAAATGTAATATAGGAGAAACTATGCAGCTACCTCTGCATAAATGCTGAGTAGCTGCAAAGACATGTCCTGCAGAAGGACTCAATTGAAAGCTGCCTGAAGAGACCAGGAACTGCTGATGCAGACATTGCCAACCAATTGAGAACTGCTATTTTGACAAGATGATTTCTTGTGACAAATGCATTGCAATTGGAGTTATTAAAGGAACTTGCAGCAGGGTTCAGATGAGCTGGCTACTGAAGTCTGTGTTGTTGATTTTATGCAAACTCATGTACAATCCCCAAGGGTAGGAGGTTCAAGCAGTGAGTAGTCAAGGTCAGAGGTAACAATGTAATTTAGTTTTTATTGTCACAGGAGTCCACAGATGAAAGCTATCTCACATTTAATAGAGATTTTATTTCTAAAAGAGATTGTATATTTTAAAAAGAAAGATATATTAATGCATATGAATTTGTAAAGAATCGGGTAGCTTCTAAAGTTATTATCTGATATTGTGATGTTACTATTTTCCTGTCTTAATGGACTTGAGAAAAGAGTGGTTATAATTGAAAAGTGATACATTTGTGTGTCAAGTTGATAAAGGGTTAATTTTACAATCTAGATATGCATCCACTTGACATGATAGAGGCATCAGAGAGGACAGAGACAAATTGAGAAACTTTTTCCATAAGATTGGGCTGTATGCAAACATGTAGGGCATGGTCTTAACTAGTGTTTGATGGATGAAGCCCTGCCAATATTAGTTAATGCTCTTTCTGGGCTGTTGTTCCTAAATTCTATAACAATGTAGACTGAGAAAACCATGGATATCAATCCAGTTAGTGGCAACTATTCATGGCCTTTGACTCAAGTCCTGCCTCCAGATTTTGCAGTGTTTGAGTTTCTGTCATAACTTAAACTGATGATGAACTGTGATACAGCAGCAGAAGCTAAATAAACCCTATCCTCCTCAACTTGCTTTTTGGTCATGGTATTTCACCCCAGCAAGGGTAGAACTGAAACAAGTCTTTTTGAGTGTTGGATTTCAGACATGAATGCCAATGACTTGCTTTATACAATATTTGGGCTCAAATCTAGGATTTGTATATGCTATTAAAACATTCTAAAAACTGGACTATGACTTTATCCATTTATTGTGTAATGTAGGAGGAACATCTCTGCCCAGAGATTCTATTCATGCATTTATGAAAAAGAATATTCACACATATTAATGATATCTTACTGGAACTAGCACACACTGACTTTAATACACTGGTAAATTACATTTTTGGAATTGTAAGTTTCATTTAGCAACATTTCAGTTAAATTTTTTTTTATTTTCTCATCCTTCCATCATCATCTTTTGTGTTTCATTGATTTACTTATTTTATATACTCTATTTATTTTACACTCTCTATCCTTTCCCTTTTCTAATAATAGCTTTCAAATCACTAATTATATATTTATTAAACAACTTATTAAAATTACATTTTCTTAATAAACACATATGTATAACACTCAGTAGCTAGTGCCAGAGAAAAATAACTATAATATAAAATGCAAAATTATGTGACAGCATAAACAGAGCATAATAAGACAGGGGCAAGTTTTATTTACAGAAGAACTTTCTTCTAAAAGTTTTTATAAAAAAGAAGAAAAGAAGAACTTTTCTTCTAAAAGTCTATATAAATGCACAATTTATTAAATGTATTCCTTTGGGTTTGACCACTTCTCCTGACACTAATCATGAAGAAATTATTCTTAAAGAAACCTCAGAGCCATCCACCAGATCTTCTGTTACTATTGTGGATGGTTTTGCTGGTTCCCTGAGGAGTTCACATGTTTATCCCTTAGAACCCCTTGTAATGAAAATGCAAATTAATCATTGAAGAACAATTATTTTATTATCAAGCAATATAGTGAATGCAACATGTAATTCATTACCTTAGAAATGCCATAAGAAGCTAAGAGCCTTCTCATTTCTCTTGATAATATTTGCACATACTTAATGTTTCCAATTCATATGAATCTTCAACAATAAGCAAAACACCCCAAAACTTAATCTTTGTCTCTTATTCTCAAAAACTGTGAGACTAGACATCTGATAATTCATTAACTCTTTGGTATATTGCTAGATCCAAACTAACACATATATCATCCAATAAGTCAGTATAATAAGTAATATATAGAATCTAAGGCTCTTTGTGCAATATCTTCCAATGCATTGTAATAACATGCATGGTGTACACACTTATTTTTTGACCTTCCATCTTTAATTTATTTTTTCTTATTTATTTATTTTTATTAGATATTTTCTTTATTTACATTTCACATGTTATCCCCTTTCTTAGTTTCCCCTCCTAAAACCCTTACCCCATTTTGCCTCCCCCTGCTCACCAACCCACCCACTCCCACTTCCCTGTCCTGGCATTCCCCTACACTGGAATACTGAGCCTTCAAAGGACCAAGGGCCTCTCCTCTTACTGATGTCCAACAAGTCTATCCTCTGCTATATATGCAGCTGGAGCCATGGGTCCCTCCCAGCGTACTCTTTAGTTGTTGTTTTAGTTCTTGGGAGCTCTGGGAATACTGGGTAGTACAAATTGTTGTTCCTCATATGGGAGCTACAAACCCCTTCATCTCCTTGGGTCTTTTCTCTAGCTCCTCCATTGGGGACACTGAACTCAGTAACTTGGTTGGCTGTGAGCTATAGTACTAAGTC
The DNA here is from genome assembly GCF_947179515.1 of Apodemus sylvaticus. NCBI lineage: Eukaryota > Metazoa > Chordata > Mammalia > Rodentia > Muridae > Apodemus > Apodemus sylvaticus. The sequence goes on along the minus strand of NC_067483.1, from coordinate 20,830,202 downwards.
CTATGCATATTTTATAGTCTGCTTTTCTTTCCAGTTTTCCTAGGAAATAAGTAAAATAAATCTTGGTCCTATTGCTTCATATCTGCCAATGTGTTTCATATAGTCAACCAGTATGTGTCAGGGTATTGTATTTTAATGAAAGAGTATAAAGATATGAATATGAGGCTTCGGATCGCATTATTCATCCATCTTTAATGACTATAAAGAAAAAGTTTCTTTTTTTCTCTTTTAGCTTTCCAGAGTTAGCAATTAGATCATCTCTGCTCTCAAATATTGTCTTTAATTAGTTTGAGCATTTTTTCTTATTTATTTATCATCCATTCATTTACTTATTGCTGTTAGAGTATTTGTTTGAGATAGGCTCTTATTCTGCAACCCAAAGCAGCTCAGACTCACTGCAATCCTCTGGCCTCAGATTTGGGAATGCTGATAAGGTATGTGAGTACTGTCTTTCCCAACTTTTTGATCCTTTCTTAGGAAATGCTAATTATAAAAATTAATGACCTTTGCAATGTCATGTTATAAATAATTATATTTAGTTTTCAGATAATTAATTGCAACCCTGTTCTTCAAAATATCTTAGGCATCAAAAGGTTTTGGACTTTGTTTTTAAAACAATTGTTTTGATCCTTGTACTAAATAACATGTAATAATGCTAAAATGATGTTATTCCCTCCAGCATCAATTTATCTCCTAAGAACTCACTTATTAAAATCAGTACTCTTTTTTTCTACCTGTTTTTCCTACACAGTGTCCTATTCTTCCTCATCCATTCATCTTTACTGTAGCTATTTTTTCGTTCTTCTCATTTGTTAGTTGTGTATCATCCATATGCCTTGCTTCTGTTCACTAAACTCTACTTATTGTGCCAACGTTTCAAGATTCTGACTTCCTCCAGACTTCCCATTTTCTTGATTCCTTAAGATTCTAAATCAAACCTTCTTAGTTTGCATTCCCACAAGCAACGTAGGAGTGTTTCTTTTTCTCCATATCATTGCCAACACATGCTGCCAACTAAGGTTTTGATCTTGGCCATTTAGATTGGTATAAGGTGGAATTTCAGGATCATTTTGATTTGTAATTTCCTGATCAATAAAGGCTGAACATTCCTTTAAGTGCTTCTCAGCCATTTGATATTCCTCTGTTATCAATTCTCTGTTTAGTTCTATACCCCATTTTTAAAAGACTTATTATATGTGTTTTCTATCTACATGTACATATACATGCCAGAAGAAAACATCAGATCTCATTATAAATGGTTGTGAGTCACCATGTGATTGCTGGGAATTGAACTCAGGACCTCTGGAAGAACAAATAGTTCTTTTAACCACCAAGCCATCTCTCCAGTCTCTCTATACTCCAGTTTTTGATTTGATCATTTGGTTTCTTGATAGTTAGCTTCTTGAGATTTTAAATGTTTTGGAGATTACTCCTCTATCGAATGTGATGTTAGTGAAGACTTTTTCCGAATCTGTAGGTTGCTGATTTGTCCTATTGGCTATGTCCTTATCCTTATAGAAGCTGTCCAGTTTCATGTGGTCTCATTTATCAATTCTTGATCTTAGAGCCGTTGGAGTTTTGTTTAGGAAATTTCCCCCTGTGACAATGACTTCAAGGTTCTTTCCCACTTTCTCTTCCATTAGATTCAGTGTATCAGGTTTTAGGTTGAGACTTGAGGTTTGTGCAAGGTGACATGAGATTGCAAACTGGTCTTGACTTTCTGTGAAAGAAACTTATAATGTCCTAGTAAAACTCACAAAGAATATAAAACAATTAAATATGACAGGGCTCAAATCAGTTAACACAAATCAAATTAAAATTTTTCTTTCAAAACTGTTTTTATTTTACTTTTTTAAAAATGGTATTCTTAAAGAATATTTATTTACTAACATTTGTATATCAAAAATAACTTCTGTTTGTTTATTATGTGTTGCTTATAGATTTCAAATAAACACTGACCCTTCATTTTGGCAGTCAGTCTTAAACAGTTTGGCTGTATGCCTAGAGAGCCTCATAGATATAAGCTAAATGAAGCTCGCATATGTCCTATATTAAATGTTGCCATACTTTGATGTGTAGGACATTCCACTGCAGCTGAGTTGGTAATTTCTGTATGTATCCAAATATTTCCGTTAACAAACACTAACTTTAGAATTTCTTTTTGTGCACTGTCGTTCCTTATTTAAGAGTGAAAAGACCTCATCCCTTCACACTGCACTCTGAGCCTGTATTATGTCAGCTTATAAAACAATCAGCTTTTATTTAAAGCAGTGTCAAAATACTGATTTTGACCAAGTAAAGTACTTCATTAATGAATGTTTTCTCAAAACTTTTCTCGATAAATATTGACAAAATAGTTCAAATGCCTATAAAACAAAAATACTTATTTTCATGTCCCTAGTAATTTTTATTATTAAAACCTACCAGAACTTCTTGTTCATTTCACATTCTTTCTGCCCCTCTGATTTTCTCTTTTTCTCTAAAATCATAATTATATATATATTCAATGTACAATACATATATTACTTATAAAATATATAAGCTTATGTATAGAATATATAAATTATACAGTGATTCCAACAATTTGTATAGAATATATAAATTATATGTATAGAATATATAAATTATACAGTGATTCCAACAATTTATTTACATTTTAAAATTAATAGATAAACAACCCTATATATGGAATCCATTTTGATGTCTTCTATTAATGTGTTATTTAAAATTTTATTTGGGAAATTATCAAAAGGTCAGATTAATATGAATAAATAGGTGGGTAGATAAATGTTTTGTATTGTTTTCTTAGAGTATCCATATTTATATGTGTATATATGTATGTATATATATATTCTCACATTTTAAGATTAATGAACTGAAATAGCAGCTAGTTTTGCATTCAGTGTCCTCATAGTTTCAAATGAAAAATAACACCATTTGTCTATAATTAGGCAATATCTCAGTGGTTCTGTATGTAACAGAAATCTAATTGTGTACTCATTTTTGGTTTGAAAATGTTTACAATAAGGCAAATCCTGAGAAATTAAAATTATATTTTCTCTACTTTCTTAAATAATGTGTAGTTTGATGACAGCATAACATATAATTACATTCGTAGGATTTTGTGTTTTCCTTTGACCTTGCTGAACACAGTTACATATTTATTCTGGCTTTTTACAATAAGTGATTATCTTGAATATTTCATTTCTTTCTCTTTTGGATCAATGAACTCTGAGAAGGCCTTGTCAAATGTGTTTGGATATATCACAAGCCTAAGTTTATGGATATCAAATTTATATATAATTACTTAGCAGATGAATTTTAATTCTATAATTATGGCATTTTAATAAATTTATAATTAGATTGTTTTTATTTTAATATTAAAATGTAATACTTATAATCATGTACCTTTAATAAGTTAAAAGTATTACTTTCTTAGAGTACGTTTATTAATCTTCACTAACTTCTTACCAGATAAGTTTTGTTGCTTACTTCACTCATAGGTATCTTTCATTAGTTAAAATTGTAGATATTTCAAGATACATAATTTTTAGATTTTGATTATTTACCTTTCTGATATTGTTTCTAAATGTTTAAATATTTTGGTTTACATTAGAAAGATGCATGATGTTGGTTAAAATGAATGTAGAAAAAATATATTATATTCATGAACTATTAAACTTTCCTTGAATACAACTTTTAAACTTGTATTCAAGTTATGGATTCACAAACCTTAAATATCATATGATAAAATGAAAACTAATATAATATTAATATTTCAAAATGTCATGATGACTTTTGTCAGATTTAAAGCAAATTATCAAAAAAAGTTCTTGCTTTTTTGTTTTAACTTGAATCTTTACTCATGCAGTTCTGGAAGGCATTCTTTACTCCTGTAGTTTTATAAAAAGATTTTGGTATTATTGACCTGTGAGGTACTCAGGGCAATGACTGAGCACACAGAAAGGACAAAAGTTCAAGAGGCAGAGAGAAAGCAGGAAGGTATCAAAGAACAATGGCTTCGTATTTCTGTGAATAGTAAAGCACAATGAATACTGATGTCTAGAGAAGCTGGCTCAGGCTCAGAGACTCCATTTTGGTTAGTGGTACTCGCATCCCATTGGAAGAATTTGAGACTCAACAGGCTTTTTCTAGCTCCTGTCATTTTAGTATTAGCTGTCTTTATAACCCACAACTCAAAGCCTATAATATGTATCACGATTTTTGTATGGCTCAAAGCCCTAATTTAATTCATGTAGTGACTACCTCCCTGGATTAAACCACTCACTTGGGTAGTGTCAGCCTATCAGGCAGAGAGGAAAGAAAGAATATGCTCCAGATATCTTTGGCCAGGGTTAATTAGGGTAAGCCTAGAAACCTCTTGATAAAGTTCAAGTATTCACTTTTGCAAACAAAATGAAGTATTTAGAAAATTTGTGTTCTAACCTTCTTGTTTTCAGGGCAGGGTTTTGAAATATGCATTAAACTGAGACTTGTAGTGGTTCTATGGGTGTTTTTTATTCAGCCCATTGTTAGAAAAGATTAAATCAGTCATTACTAACATTGTTACCCAGATAATTCTGAAATAGGAATTTAAACTTTAATTATCACAGAGATTAAAGAATATTAATATTGGAAATAGACTCTGTTTTAAACAATGGATTTTGCAACCAAGGATCTGTACATATTAAACCACCCTCCTTTAGGAGTTGTTGAGTAGAATAAGTCTCTAAAATATTCTTTTAAATATGCCCATTATTAAAATAAATTTGTGTACCTGGTTCTTCAGGCACTGAAGGGATTGCTCAGAAAGTAACACCAACTTCTCTTTCTGCAAGGAATATGAGTGATTCCCAGAACCCTCAGTTAATAGTTCTTAAAAATGTTTATACCTGGTTACACAGGATCTAATGTCATTTTCTGGCATGTGTAGGGCATATACATATACCCAATACACTCTGATGTAGTAATTTATTCCATGATAGATCTTTGTCTTAGAAAAGAACTCATTAAATCACAGGTTGTTCTATAGTGACGGGAAACATACCATCCTTCATGGGAGCTTGTTAAGCTTAGGGAATAAGCAGCACAAAGGATTCATGGAAGTCCACAAACCTAATCAGATGCAGTAAAGATCTTCCCTCTGCAAACCTTAAAGTAGTCTCTTGGACCAGCTAAGCCTTCAACAAGAGATAAAGAGAAGCCAAGATGACTGGAAGACTTTAAGACAATCTGAGTTGCTCAGAAAAGGATCACACCACCTACAGTGCCTGAAAGGCATAATAACTCAGCACCTAGAAAGTTCAGCAGTAAAATACAGGTTCCACACTTTATAATCTGCTGTTTCTTCTAGGATGAGGTAAGTTTGTGTTGATGCCGTCATTTTGGAGTCATTTATGTTCCTCTAAGCAACTTCTTACCTATTCTAATGATATCCCAAGGAAACATATCATTTGTCAAGCTGAACTTTGTCAGTATCCTTACTTTGGTCAGCCCTTGGATTCAGTATCCTTGCTTTGGTCAGCACTCTCTGGTGATCAGACAATTGTATATTTCTACGCACCAAAAGTGTTATAGAAAGTATACATACATGCCAGTAGATATACATCAATAAATATAAATAAAAACAAACTGAAGAAGTTCTCCTTTTCTCACCTCATATAAAACTTGACTTTCTCCATCTTTCTGATAGGACTGGAGGACTTAGTTGCAAGGCATTGATGTTGATGTTCTGTCTATGCTCCACCCCACACCTACCTGGCAAGAGCCAGGTATGCCCCACCCCAGATATCTGGCCCACTATAAGAGGGGCTACTTGCCCCATCCTCTCCCTCTTTGCTCTCTGCTCTCCAACACTCTCTCACCTCTCTGCCCCTTGGGCTCTTCCCCCCTCCATGTGATCATTGCCAGCCTCCATTCCTCTCTCTCTCTCTCTCTCTCTCTCTCTCTCTCTCTCTCTCTCTCTCTCTCTCTGCCTCTCTCTACCACTAACTCCCATCCCCTACTCTGAATAAACTCTATTCTATACTATGCCTGTGTGTGTGTGGTCCCTCAGGGGCAGAGGTGCACAGGCAAGGGGCCACCTGGACACCTTCCCCCACGCTGCCTAGCCACACTCCCCTAACCCTCTATACTCTCCCCTTTTAAGTACCTTCAATTGACCCATAGGGTTTTAATTGAAATTCAGACATAATCTCTGTCAGAACAGCAAAATCTTCTACTTACTTGGTTGCTGAAAAAAAAAAAACAGATAATCAAGTATTTAAGAAAAGATGAGCTGTATACTTTTATGTCTATTTGATATAAACTAAAGTCATTTAAGCGGAAGAAATGTCAGTTAAGAAACTTTCTCCATATGATATTTGAAAAGGGTGTATCTATAGGGATTTTCTTAATTCCTGAATGATGGGTGAGGACCCAGCCCATTGCAGGTGGGTTCTATTTTTGGTTCTATTTATTGCTATTCTTGGATTCTATAAGAAAGTAGGTTGAGCAAGCCAGGGGGATTAAGTCAATAACAGACATCACTCCATGATCTCTGCATTAGTCTATGCCTCTAAGTTCTTGTCCTTAATGAGTTCCTGCCCTGACTTCCTTTGATGATGAAGTACTATACGAATCTATGAGAAAAATAAAACTGTTCCTTTCCAAGTTACATTTGAATATGGTATTTTATCACAGCCATAGTAACTCCAATGAGAGACCTGACCATCTTGTTTTTAGAATTGTGGAAAAAGTTTCGAATTTTGCCCAAGAAGGACATTGAGGTTTCAAACCTTCCTGAACTGCTTTTTGAAATTTGGGAAGATAATAATGTTGAGGGCAATGCAGACTATATGGGTTTGGCTTGTAAACTTTCAGAAGAAAATGTAGAGGTGGTATTGTTTTCCTAATTGGTTCTTGATTGTGTCAATAAAAAAAGGTGGAAGTCAATCACTGAGTAAAGAGAGAAAGGTGGGACTTCCAGGTTCCCAGGCAAAGAAGAAAGGGAATGAGAATGAGTAGCTGATTCAGGAAGTAGAGCAGATAGGAAGGTGCAGACATGTAGGTAGGTCTCAGTTCACCAATAGTTTGCAGCCTCCACAGGCTGTCAAGGTGTCAAGGATGATGGTGCAGGATATTCTTTGCACAGGCATTGGGTTATCTGGCTAGTTTTAAAATATTAAGGCTGTCTAGTGTTTTCCATCCTTGGTGACTAAGATGGGCTGGAGAAAAGGCACAGCAGGGGTTGACATTGGCTATACTAGCAGTGGGGAGTTTGGTCATTGGAGAACAATCACAGCTCCCAGCTCCCAGCTTTCATGGAAAAGTGTCAGCTGGCAATTAGCGGAGCTGAGTAAGGTGGGTGACTGCTGATCACAGAGCCTAGATTGGAGTGCAGAAAGAGTTCTCAAGAAAGATAAGTGTGTTTTTTAAATTACACATGACAGATGGCTTCCCATGTTGTAGGTGAGAATCCACTATTAAATTAGCATTCTCAGATTAATTACACCCAGTGAAACAGGTGTCGAAGGAAGGGGAGAATTGGTTTTTCTGCAAGTGGAGCAGAGTCACATGGCTCCAGCAAGCAGGAATCTTAAAGAAAGAAACACAAGGACAGGCTTAGCTCACAGGCCCTGAGTTCCCCTGCTGTGAAAAGAGATAAGATGGTTGATCTGAGGCAGAGAGCCAAACACTAAGAGCTGCATGCTTCCCATGAGCAGGTAATCAAAGGATAGAATTCTACTTTTGGTTTAATTGTTTTTAAAGATAGAAGAGAATACAGATTTTGCTCCAGCCACTTGGGGAATTCAACCCACAGTTATGAATTAATGAAAAGAGTTTGGGCCCAGAGGATCTGGGAGCCCCTGGTGTGTAAGGACAGCCTGAGCTGGGAGTAGGCAGAAAAGAAAGGCTGCTGCCTCCAAGAAAAGATACAGGGGGATTGAATGATAAATAAATGAATGAATGAATGAATGAATGAATAAATAAATAAATAAATAAATAAATAAATAAATAAATAAATAAATAAATAAATGTTTTACAAAAGTCTTGAAGAGGTCTTGTCAGATAATTCATTTTCTTCAAATATGGGCTCTATAGGAACATTTAGTTATATTTCCTGGCATGACAGAAGCCTGAGCATAGGTTTATGTGGAAACCAAAAGAATTTTAAGGATAGCAGGGAGATTTTTATGAAAATTAAAGTGTTTTATAGAAGTCTTGAAGTCTCACAGGATAACTCAATTTCTTTGAATGTGTGTCCAATGGGAATTGTGGGTTAAATATCCTGGCATGACAAATTAGAAAATGTCTAAGAATAGGCTCATACAGTATTTATTTAGTTTACTTTCTTTGTTTTGGGTTGTTTTAACTTACAAAACCCATGTGATTTGGATTTTTGTGGTTACATTATTCCTCTGGGAAAGAAGTCAAGCAATAGGCAATAGGTTTTTTTGCGTACTGGCTAAATGACACTCTGCTTTGGGAGAAAGGTTCTACTTTTGTATTCACAGTAAAGGAGAATAACCTCTGGACCTTTTCTAGAATTATATGGATCATATATGACAGAGGAAGACCCACTGAGGAGCTAGAAAAATTCAAGAGAATTAAACAGGACAGGTAAGGTTTCTTTGTGCTATCCTTCATGCTGTATAAATGAAGACATGATTGGCTCATAAAAAATGACAACTGTCTTTCACATACATGTCCATACAAAGAACAGGGCTTCATTCTTAACTAATCTGTGCACCCTACACAGACTAACACAATTCATGCAGATACCTTGATGGTACTTAAATTCTGTTTTGAGATTTGTATATAGCAGAGTATACAGCTTTGGTGAGATTCATCCTCAGATATGCTGAAGTGACCTACATGGACTCCCAGTGTCATGGATTCCAGATTGTCTTGCCTCATCCAAACTTTCAGATGGATCCAGTGTGACCTTTAGGTTTCAGAGAATGAATAACAATTGATGATTTGGCTTTCTTAAGGCCTAACCAAATCTCGTATTTTTCTAGCTCTTCCCCTTCCTAGTAAAGATATTTCATTGCCTCAGTTCAGCAGGAATCTGAATGTAAATAGTTATATTATGTAAATATCTATTTTAGAAGTTGTCATTATAGTGAATTTGAGAACAATCATAATTTTGAGCAGGGAGGAAATAGGTGGAATTGATTATGTAGCCATAATCTTAATTGGTAGAAATCTTTATAATTGATGCAATGTTAAAACTAAGTTTTCTTACATTAGAGCATTTCATTGTTATTATTCTCTTATATTAATACAAATTTGGGATTAATATTGTTACCCTTAGACAGGTAACAATATTACCTATGCCTATGCATCTCATCTAAGAATCCAAGGCTTAGACCCAGTCATTCTAACTGCTATTACAAAATAATTAAGCAATAGATGTTAAGCAATATGAGTTTAGGGCCAGATAGCAAACTCTTGGTTCTGGGTTAATTAAAAGAAGGGTGATTTCAAGATATTTCAATTAGAAATAGCTGAGAGTAGACAAGCTTAACGGTCAGATATACTTTACATAGATAGACGAGAGATAGATAGATAGATAGATAGATAGATAGATAGATAGATAGTTTTCAAAAGCATCAGAAATCCATGTAATTGACATTTAATATTTCATTATTTTTTTCACCTTTTTATTGAATATATTCTTCATTTACATTTCAAATGTTATACTCTTTCCCATTTTCCCCCTCCCGGAAAACTCCCAACCCAACTTCAACCCGTCTACAAGAATATACCCCTCCACCTACACCCCACCCTCAATTTCCCCATGCTGGGATTTCTATTGAGCCTTCATAGGACCAAGGACCTCTCCTCCCACTTATGCCTGAAAAGACATTCCTCTGCCACACTTTTGTTTGGAACCATACATAGACATTGGTTGATGGCTTACTCCCAGGGATCCCTGAAGTATCTGGCTGGCCAACCCCACCAGCAATAGAGAAGTGTTCCTCTTTCTCCACATCCTCTCCAGCATCTGCTGTTCCCTGACTTTTTCATCTTAGCCTTTCTGACTGGTGTGAGGTGGAATCCCAGGGTTGTTTTGATTTGCATTTCCCTGATAATTAAGCATGCTGAATATTTCTTTAGGGGATTCAAGGCCATTCCAATTTCCTCAGTTGAGAATTCTCTCTTTAGCTCTGTACTCCAATTTTTAATGGGTTATTTGACTCTCTGGAGTTTTAACTTCTTGAGGGTTTTGTACACATTGAATATTAGCCCTCTATCTAATGTAAGATTGGTAAAGATCTTTTCCCAATCTGTTCGTTGCCATTTTGTCCTATTGACAGTGTCTTTTGCCTTATAGAAGCTTTGCAGTTTTATGAGGCCCCATTTGTCGATTCTTGTTCTTTGAGCATAAGCCATTGGTATTCTATACAGGAAATTTGCCCCTGTGCCCATGTGTTCAAGCCTCTTCCCCACTTTATCCTCTTTAAGCTTCAGTATATCTGGTTTTATGTGAAGATCCTTGATCCACTTGGATTTGAGCTTAGTACATGGAGATAAGAATGGTTCAATTTGCATTTTTCTGCATGTTGACCTCCAGTTGATCCAGCACCATTTGTTAAAAATGCTGTCTTTTTTTCTAATGGATATTAATAGTTTCTTTGTCAAATATCAAGTGACAATAGGTATGTGGGATCATTTCTGGGTCTTCTATTCTATTCCATTGATCTTCCTGCATGTCTCTGTACCAATACCTTATAGTTTTTATAACTATTGCTCTGTAGTAGAGCTTGACATCAGGGATGATGATTCCCACAGATCTTTTGTTGTGGAGAGTAGTTTATGCTATCCTGGTATTTTTGTTATTCCAAATGAATTTTCAGATTGTTCTTTCTAGCTCTATAAAGAATTTAGTTGGAATTTTGATGGGGATTGAATTGAATCTATAGATTGCTTTTGATAAGATGGGCAGTTTTACTATATTAATCCTGCCAATCCATGAGCATAAGAGATCTTTCCATGTTCAGAGATCTTCGATTTCTTTCTTCAGAGGCTTGAAGTTCTTGTCATACAGATCTCTCACTTGCTTAGTTAGAGTCACACCAAGTTATGTAATATTATTTGTGACTATTGTGAAGGGTGTCATTTTCCTAATTTCTTTCTCAGCGCATCTATCCTTTGAGTAGAGAAAGGCTACTGATTTGTTTGAGGTAATTTTATATCCAGCCAATTTGTTGAAGTTGTTTATCAGCTTTAGGAGTTCTCTGGTGGAACTTTTGCAGTCACTTAATTATATAATCATATTATCAGCAAATAGTGATATTTTGAATTCTTCCTTTCCAATTTATACACATTTGACCTACTTTTGTTGTCTAATTGCTCTGGCTAGTACTTCAAGTACTATATTGAATAGATAGGACGAGAGTGGGCAGCCTTGTCTGGTCCCCAATTTAGTGGGAATGCTTCAAGTTTCTCTCCATTTAGTTAGATGTTGGCTACTGTTTTGCTGTATATTGCATTCACTATGCTTAGGTATGGGTCTTGACTTCCTCATGTCTCCAAGACTTTTATCATGAAGGGATGCTCAATTTTGTCAAAAGTTTTTCAGCATCTAATGAAATGTCCATGTGTTTTTTATTTTTTTTTTCTTTGAGTTGGTTTATGTAGAGGATTACATTGATGGATTTCCATATATTGAACAATCTCTGCATCCCTGGGATGAAGGCTACTTGATCTTGCTGAATTATCATTTTGATGCATTCTTGGATTCAGTTGGCCAGAATTTTGTTGAGTATTTTTGCATCAATATTCATAAGCGAAATTGGTCTGATGTTCTCTTTCCTTGTTTGGTCTTTCTTTGGTTTAGGTATAAATGTTATTGTGGCTTCATAAAATGAATTGGGTAGTGTTCTCTGTGCTTCTATTTTATGGAATAGTTCAAAGAGTGTCAGTATTAACTCTTCTTTGAAAATCTGATAGAATTCCCCACTAAAGCCATCTGTTCCTGGGCTTTTTTATTTATTTATTTTTGTTGTTGTTGTTGGGAGACTATTAACTACTTCTATTTCCTCAGGACTTATGGGACTATTTAGATGGTTTATCTTACTATGTTTTAACATTGGCACCTGGTATGTGTCCAGAAAATTGTCCATTTCTTCCATACTTTCCAATTTTGTTGAGTATAAGCTTTTGTAGTAGGATCTGATTATGTTTTGAATTTCCAAAGTTTCTGTGGTTATGTCTCCCTGTTCATTTCTGATTTTATTAATTTGTATAGTGTCTCTGTGCCCTTTGGTTATTCTGGCTAAGGCTTTATCTATATTGTTGATTTTCTCAAAGAACCAGCTCTTAGTTTTGTTGATTCTTTGTACAGTTTTTTTTTGTTTATATTTGGCTGATTTTGGCCCTGAGTTTGACTATTTTCTGCCATCTACTCCTCTTGGGTGCATTTACATCTTTTTGTTCTAGAGCTTGCAGGTATGTTGTCAAGCTGCTAGTGTAAGCTTTCCCTATTTTGTTTTTGGTGGCACTTAGAGCTATGAGTTTACCTTTTAACACTGCTTTCAATGCGTTCCATAAGTTTTGGTATGATGTGTCCTCATTTTCATTAAAATCTGAATAGTCTTTAATTTTTTTCTTTATGTTTTCCTTGGCCAAGCTATCATTGAGAAGAGCATAGTTCAACATCCACATGTATGTGTGTTTTCCATTGTTTTTGTATAAGGACTTAAAACCAGCCTTAGACCATGGTGATCTGATAGGGTACTTAGAATTATTTCAATATTCCTGTATCTGTTGAGGCCTATTTTATGACCAATTATATGATCAGCCTTAGAGAAGGTAACATGAGGTGCTCAGAAGAAGGTATATTCTTTTGATTTAGGATGGAATGAATATTCTACAAATATATGTTAGATCCATTTGGTTCAAAACTTCAGTTAGTTTCACTGTGCCTCTGTTTAGTTTCTGTTTCCATGGTTTGTCCATTGCTGAGAGTGGGGTGTTGAAGTCTCCCACTATTATTGTATAGGGTACAATGGGTACATTGAGCTTCAGTAAAGTTTCTTTTAAAAATGTGGGTTCCCTTGCATTTGGAGCATTGAGGTTCAGAATTGAGAGTTCATCTTAGTAGATTTTTCCCTTGACCAGTATGAAGTGTCCCTCCTCATCTTTTTTGAGAACTTTTGGTTGAAAATTGATTTTAACTAATCTAAGAATGGCCACTCCAGCTTTTTTCTTGGGACCATTTGCTCGGAAAATTGTCTTCCAACCTTTGACTCTGAGGTAGTGACAGTCTTTGTCACTGAGGTGAGTTTATTGTATGCAACAAAATGTTGGGTCCTGTTCCACATCTAGTCTGTTAGTCTATGCCTTTTGATTGGGGAATTAAGACCATTGATGTTAAGAGATATTAAGGAAAAGTGATTGTTACTTCCTCTTATTTTCATTGTTAACAGTGGAATTCTGTTTGTGTGTCTATCTTCTTTTGGGTTTGTTGAAGATGTTTACTTTACTGCTTTTTCTAGGATATAGTTTTCCTCCTTGTGTTGGTATTTTCCACCCATTATCCTTTGTAGAGCTGGTATTGTGGAAAGATATTGTGAGCTGTGTTTCAGAAATAACCATGGTTGTACACAGTGCAGGAAAGTGAACAGGAGCTCACAGTGAAGACTCTGAATTTTTAAATTTATTTAGAATTTTAAATAAAATGTTATTTTAAGACTGAATTTTAAAATATGTGGATATGTAAAGTCTGTGAAGTCTGTGGGAAGGCTTTGGTTTGTAAAATATTCTATATTGTGATGTTAGTATTAATGTTTTATTTTGTAAATGAAAGGAAAAGAAAGGTTATAACTTAACAGCTATATATTTGTATCTTAAATTGATAACTGGTCAATTTTGCTGGATAGTTGTATAGTTTTATATGAACTTGAAATAAGCTAATGTTAATTGAGAAGATCAACTTTCAGCCCCAAACTTTCTTCTACCTTAGATCATCAACTCCCACCCCCCCCCAATGATGCCCCATAAGGCAATTCTCTGCTACTTATTCAGCTAGAGCCATGGGTCTGCCCATGTGTACTCTTTGGTTGGTGGTTTAGTTCCTGGGAGTTTTGGGGGGACTGGTTGGATGTTATTGTTGTTCTTCCTATGGGGTTGCAAACCCCTTCAGCTTCTTCATTCCTTGCCCGAATTTCTCCATTGGGTTTGTCATGATCCAACCTTTGTTTGGCTGCATGCATCCATATCTGTATTAGACAGGCTCTGACTGAGCCTCTTAGGGGACAGCTATACCAGGCTCCTGTTAGCAAGATCTTCCTGGCATCAGCAATAATGCCTGGATTTGGTATCTGTAGATGAGATTGATCCACAGGTGGGGCTGTCTCTAGATGGCCTTTTCTTCAGTCTCCTCTCCAATCTTTGTCCCTGCACTTGCTTTTGACAAAAGGAATTCTGTATTAATATTTTTGAGGTGGTAGATGGCACTATCCCTCAACTAGGGGCCATGCCTATGCACTGAATACAGTCTCTAGAGTTTCTATCTCCTGTTTTTTGGGTCTTTCAACTATTGTCCTACCTGTTGAGTCCTGGGAACCATTTGGGTCCCTGGCATCTGAGACATTCTAGTGACTTCACCCAGTTTTCCATCCTCCTTTCAAATTCATGACCCTCTGTAATTCTCCCCATCCCCTTCCATATCTGAAATGGATCCCCCTTTTACCTCCTTCTCTTCTCTCCCTCTCAGATTCCTCTCTCCCTATCTACTGAGATTATTTTCTTCCCCTTCTGATAAGTTCTGTAGCACCCATACAATGTGGTCTTCTTTCTTCTTGGGTTTCATATGGTCTGTGCGTTGGATAATGGGTATTCTGAGCTTCTATTTGGCTAATATTCATTTATTAGTGATTACTTGCATGTGTGGTTTGTGAATGTGGTTTGTGTATGTGTGTGTGTGTGTGTGTGTGTGTGTGTGTGTGTGTGTGCATGAGACTGGTTACCTAATTGAGGATGATATTGCCAAGTTTTATCCATTTGCCTGTGAATTTCATGAAGACATTATTTTTTTTAAATAGCTGAGTAGTATTCCATTTTGTAAATGTACCACATTTTCTGGATCCATTACTATCTAGAGGAACATCTGGCATTTTTATAGCTTCTGGTTATTATAAATAAGGATGATATGAATATACTGGAGCCTATATCTTTGTTATATGTTAGAACATCTTTTGGGTACATGCCCAGGAGTGGAATAGATGGGTCTTCAGGTAAAATGGTTTTCATTTTTCTGAGGAACCAACAGAGTGATTGCCAGAGTGTTTGTATCAGTTTGCATTCCCACCAGCAACAACGGATTAGTGTTCCCTTTTCTCCACATCCTTGCCAGAATCTGCTGTCACACAATTGTTTTTTTGTTTGTTTGTTTTTTGTTTTTTTGTTTTTGTTTTTTGTTTTTTAATCTTAGCCCTTCTGACTGATGTAAGGTGGAATCTCTGGCTCATTTTGATTTGAATTTCCATGATGACTAAAAATATTGAACATATCATTAAGTGCTTCTCTCCTATTTGAGATTCATCACTTGAGAATTCTCTGTTTAGCTCTGTACCCCATGGTTAATTGGGTCATATGGTTCTCTGAAGTTTAACTTAATCAGTCCTTTGTATAATTTGGATGTTTGCCTTCTATCAGATGTAGGGTTGGTAAAGATCTTTTCCCAGTCTGTGGGTTGCAGTTTTATCCTATTAATAGTGTTCTTCACCTTACAGAAACTTTCAGTTTTATGAGGTTCCATTGGTTAATTACTGATCTTAGAGCTTGAGGCATTGGTGTTCTTTTCAGTAATTTTTTCCTGTGCCAATGTGTTTGAGGTAATTTCATACTTTCTTTTCTATTCTATTCATCAGATCAGGTTTTATGTGGAGCTCCTTGATCGATTTGTAGTTGATCTGTGTACAAGGAGTTAAGAATGAGTCAATTTTCATTCTGCATGCTGACCTCCCGTTGAACCAACACCATTTGTCGAAAATGCTGTCTTTTTTCCCCCTGGATGATTTTTGATTCTTTGTAAAAATCAAGTGACCAAAGGTATGTGGGCTCAATTCTGGGTTTTCAATTGTATTCCATTAATCTATCTGCCTGTTTCTGTACCAATGCCATGCAGGTTTTTATTGCTTTTCCTCTGTAGTATAGATTTAAGTCAGGGATGGTGATTCCCCCAGAAGTTCTTTTATTGTTGAGAATGTTTTTTTTGCTCTCCTGGGTGTTTTTGTTATTCCAGATTTGAGAATTGCTCTATCTCTGTGAAGAATTGAGTTGGAATTTTGATTGGGATTGCATTGAATCTGTTGATTGATTTTGGTAAGATGGATATTTTCACTATATTAATCATGCCAATCCATGAACATGAAAGATCTTTCCATCTTCTAAGATCTTCCATTTCTTTTCTTTCTTCAGACACTTGAAGTTCTTGTCATAGAGATCTTTCACTTATTTGGTTAGCGTCACACCAAAGTATTTAATATTATTTGTGAATATTGTGAAGGGTGTTTTGTCCCTAAATTCTTTCTCAGCCTTTTGGATATAGGAAGGCTACTGATATATTTGACTTAATTTTAGATCCACCCAATTTGCTAAACTTGTTTATCAGCTTTAGGATATCTCTCATGGGTTTTACACACACACACACACACACACACACACATGTATATAATCTATAAATAGTGATATCTTGACTTTCTCCTTTGCCCCAGTGGCCCAGTGTAATCTGTAAAAAAAGATTTTACAGACAGAGGCGAGAAATGTCTCCTGGGAAAAGTGGAACACCCTGTAAGTTCAGAAGCTGAAAATCTCACTTGGCAATTTACTATACTCCTGAAACTCTCCTTCCTAGTGGCCAGGACTCAGAATACTGAGCATATTAAGATGTAGAAGAATCCATCTTGTAGAAAAAAAAAAATCTGCAATGCTCTGCTCCAATCATTTATGTAATTAAAGTAGAAAAAGCATTTTTAGCTCGCAGTAAAAGTTTCCAGGAACTCTAAGTCACAGGTTCTTTCCTGTGTTTTAGTGTCATTCCAAGCAGGGCAGAAGGATTGAAAACAATAGGCCAAGACTGGGGATATTTACATTTGAAAAACCCTGTACAGTGTCTTTGCCAAGCAAGTGGGTGTTGGGCAAGGTAGAAAGAATTTACATTTCAGTTGGTGCATAGCTCAAAGCAACCTTCCCCTATCCCAGTGGCCAGAGTTCTGTCTTTTGAGTTGCTAATTTGCAACTGAATTGAATACCACAGGGACAGCCATAGCAGACAAGTTAATCCTGTTCCACCTTTAACTCTTGACCTTGCTTGTTAGGCTGTCTCTACCCAGATTCACCTGGATAGCAATGGAAGCCTGTGAGGAACTACTTCTGTTTTGCAGACCTCACCTAGGGAGTCCTGGGCAAAACAACATTTTTAGCTTATCCAGGTGTGATTCTGGAGACATTAGATACTTTTTACTCAGAGAGACACTCTGGATAGGTAGGTAAGAAGTTCATCAGGCTAGGCCTAAGGGCTGCAGCTGGTTAGTTCATCGAGCTGGGCCTATGGACTTGCCATTGAGTTCACTGGGCTGAGGCTAGGGATGCCTGGAGCCTATGGTGGCCCCGGGCATGACACATAGAAGAATGCAACAAGTGGACTAGGCAAAAGTGCTCTTGGAGGACAGTGTGAGGCAGGTAGCTTCCCAAGCTCTGCAATGCTGCCATTGTCACTGGGAAGCTAGGCCCGGGAACCATCCTTCCTCAGCTCCCAGGCTAGTGCTACAGAGGGCCCACTATGAAAAAGCAGTTTAACCACTTGAGCCAATTGGCCCACTGGGCTATGGGTAAACACCCTATACTACCCGAGAAAACTGATGCTTTAACGGATGAATGTGATGCTTAATTTGAGATGTTAACTGGACTAGACTAGGAGATACTAAGAAAAATGCATTCAGATTCAAACCGCCTGGCCTGTGTGGTTGTGTCTGTTTGTCACCTCCCCGGACCTGTTTCCTCTCCTGATATCCAGAATTTCCCCTCGGATTTAGTTCCCAGCTGGGACAGGTCCATGGCACTCCTTTGAATTTGTATCCTTTTGTTATCCATTTGTTGCCTATTTGCTCTGGCTAGAACTGAAAGTACTATATTGAATAGACAGGTGAGCGTGAACAGCATTGTCTTGTCCCTGATTTTAGTGGGATAGCTTCAAATTTCTCTCCATTTAGTTTGATATTGGCTATTGGCTTGTTGTATATTGCTTTATTATATTTAACTATGGACTTTGAATTCCATATCTCTCCAATAATTTTAGAATAAAAGAGTTTTGTATTTTTTCAAAGACTTTTTCAGTATCCAATGTGTTTTTTTTTTTTTTTTTTTTTGCTTAGAGATCTTTATTTACTCTATATATTTATGATTTACATTCATAGTTTTCCATATATGGACACATCCCTGAGTCCCTGCAAAAAAGCCTACTTGATCATGATAAATGATAGTTTTGATGTGTTTCTAGATTCGGTTTGCAAGAATTTTGAGTATTTTGTATCAACCCTCATGGGAAAAATAGGTGTGACATTCTCTTTCTTTAATGGGTCATTGTGTGGTTTTGGTATCAGTGTAACTGTGTCTTCATAGAATATATTGGGTAGTGTTCCTTTTCTTACTATTCTATGAAATGTTTTGAAAAGTATTGGTACTAGGTCTTCTTTGCATGTCTGATATAGAATTCTGCTCTAAAATAATCTGGTCCTGGTGGATTATTTTGCTGGCATGACTATTAGAGACTGCGTACATTTCCTTTGTTATTATGGGACAGTTTCAGTGGTTTATCTGATCCTGATTTAACTTTGTTATTTCGTGTCTATCTAGAAAATCATTGCAACCCAGTTCTCTCACAACAGCAAGCCCGCCTGGAAGAAAAAAGATTATGATTTAAAATCACACCTCATGGTGATTATAAAGGACACTAAGAAAGACATAAATAACTCCCTTAAAGAAATAGAGGAGTACACAGGTAAGGAGATGGAAGCACTTGAAGAGGAAACATAAAAATCCCTTAAGGAATTACATGAAAACAAAACTAAACAGGTGAAAGAATTGAAAAAAAATCATCCAGGATCTAAAAATGGAAATAGAAACAATAAAGAAATCACAAAGGGAGACATCCCTGGATATAGAAAACCTAGGAAAGAGATCAGGACTCATAGATGTAAGCATCACCAACAGAATACAAGATATAGAAGAGAGAATCTCAGGCACAAAAGATAGTACAGAAACCATTGACACAACAGTCAAAGAAAATAAAAAAATGCAAAAAACTCTTATCCCAAAACATCCAGGTAATCCAGGACACAATGAGACCAAACCTAAGGATAATAGGTATAGAAGAGAGTGAAGTTTTCTGACTTAAAGGACCAGTAAATATCTTCAACAAAATTATAGAAGAAAACTTCCCTAACCTAAAGAAAATGCCAGATTTGTACCCAGATCTGATCCTGTGCCATAGTGCTCCATACCCAAATAATGTTAGGAGACAGCTAGTGTCCTAGGAGTGCCAACACACCTTTGAGCCCAGGTGAGACCACCAGTTCTGCAAAATCCTGGCCCAAGAGGGACCCTCCCAGAGCCATGGGAACATAGGAACCAAGAAACAGCCAGGAACAGGAACATTAGAATATTCATCTGCATCCCAGAGCTGGCCCTGTGCCACAGCTCTCCATATCCAAATTCCTCCAGGAAAGAATTGCTTTCTTTAAGTACTGACACACAGGCTTACAGGAGGGAAAAGCCACAGTTAGAGATAGCAAGACCAGTTAATATGAGAGATAATCAGATGGCAAGAGGCAAGGGCAAGAACATAAGTAACAGAAACCAAGAATACTTGGCATTATTAGAACCCAGTTCTCCCATCACAGTAAGCCTCCATACCCCAAGCAAACAGGAAAAGCAAGATTCTGATTTAAAACCATGTTCCATGATGATGATTGAGGAATTCAAAAGGGATATAAACAATTCTCTTAAATAAATACAGGAGAACACAGGTAAAAAAGGTAGAAGCACTTAAAGAGGAAACATAAAAACCCCTTAAAGAATTATAGGAAAACACAACCAAATTGGTGAAGGAATTGAAGAAAACCATCCAAGATCTAAAATGGAAATAGAAACATTAAGTAATCACAAAGACAGCACTGGAGATTGAAAACCTAGGAAAGAGATCTGGAGTCATAGATCTAAATATCACCAACAGAATACAAGAGATAGAAGAGAGAATCTCAGATGCCAAATATACCATAGAAATCAATGACACAACAGTCAAAGAGAACGCAAAATGCAAAAGGCTCCTAACCCAGAACATCTAGTTTATCTAGGAATCAATTAGAAGACTAAACCTATTGATAATAGGTATAGAAAACACCAAAGTTTCCCAAATTAAAGGGCTAGTAAATTTCTTCAAGAAAATTATAGAAGAAAAATTCCCTAACCTAAAGAAATAGATGCCTCAAAACATACAAAAGCCTATATAACTCTAGATTAGACCAGAAAAGAAATCAATCCCATCACACAATAGTCAAAACACCAAATGCACAAAGCAAAGAAAGAATATTTAAAGCTTTAAGGGAAAAAGGTCAAGGAACATATACGTGTAGATATATCTGAGTTATATCAGATTACTTTCCAGAGACTATAAAAGCTAGAAAATCTTGGGCAGATATTATATAGTCCCTAAGAGAACACAAATGCCTGCCCAGGGTGTTCCTCAACAAAACTCCCAATTACCATAGATGGAAAAGCCAAGATGTTCCATGACAAAAACAAATTTTGTTTGTACAATATCTTTCCACAACTCCATCCATACAAAGAATAAAAATGGAAAATGCCTCAACACAAAGGGAAATTACACCATAGAAAAAGCAAGAAAGTAATCTTCTTTCAATAAATCCAAAAGAAGATAGCCACACAAACATACAAATAGCCTCAAAAATAACAGGAAGCCACGGTCACTTTTTCTTAATATCTCTTAACAATAATTTCCCAAAAAGAAAAAAAAAAAACGACATAGAATAGCAGACTGGATATGTAAACAGGACCTAGCTGCATACAGGATCACACCTCAGTGTTAAAGACAGACACTTCATCAGAGTAAAGGAGTGGAAAATAAATTCTAAACAAATGATCCCATGAAAATGGATATTCCATTCTATTATTGAATAAACTTGACATTCAGCCAAAAGTTATCAAAACAAACAAACAAAAATAAAACAAAAATCAAAACAAACAAAAGGAAGGACACTTCATACTCATCAAAGGAAAACTAATAAGATGAATTCTCAACTCTGAATATCTATGTTCTAAAGTCAAGAGAATCCACATTCATAAAAGAAAGTTTACTAAAGTTTAAGTTCACATTGTTCCTCACACAACAATGGTAGGAGACTTCAACACCCCACTCTCATCAAAGGACTGATCATGAAAACATAAACTACAGAGAGACACATTCAAACTAGCAGAAGTTATGGACCAAATGAATTTAACAGATATCTATAGAATATTTCATCCTAAAACAAAAGAATATACCTTCCTCTCAGCACCTCTTTGTACCTGCTCCAAAACTGACCATAAAATAAGTCATAAAACTGGCCTCAACAGAGAGAAAAAGTTTGGAATAATCTCATGCATCCTATCAGATCACCATGGATTAAGGCTGGTCTTCAATAGCAACAAAAACAATGGAAATCCCTTCTACACATGGAAAATGAACAACAAAGCTCTACTTAATGATTACTTGTTCAAGAGAGAAAGAAGGAAAAAAGAAATTAAAGACTTCAGAATTCAATGAAAATGAAGGCACAACACACCCAAACTTATGGGACACAATGAAAGCAGTGTTAGGAGAAAAACTCATAGTTCTAAATTCCTCCAAAAAGAAACTGGAGAGAGCATATACTAGCAGCTTGACAGAACACGTGAAAGCTCTAGAACAAAAAAGAAGTAAATACACCCAAGAAAAGTAGATGACAGTAAATAATCAAACTAAGGTCTGAAGTCAACACAGTAAATACAAAAGGAACTATACAAAGAATCAATGAAACCAGGATTTGGTTCTTTGAGGCAGTCATCAAGATAGATAAATCCTTAGCCAGACTAACCAGAGGATACTGAGACAGTATCCAATTTAGTGAAATCAGAAATAAAAAGAGAGAAAAGATCAGAAACCAAGAAAATCCAAAAAAAACTTCAAATCCTACTAAGGAAGCCTATAATCAACAAAGCTGGAAAATCTGAATGAAATGGATGATTTTCTAGACAGAAACCAGATTCCCAATTTAAATCAGGATCATAAAAATCATCTAAACAGTCCCAAAGGACCTAAAAAAAAAATAGACACAGACATTAAACTCTCCCACACAAGAAGAGCCCAGGGCCAGATGGTTTTAGTGGAGAATTTTAGTAGACTTTCGAAGAAGACCTAATTCCAATACTCTGTAAAAAATTCCACAAAATATGAATAGAAGGAACACTACCCAATTCAATCTATGATGCCATAATTATGTTTAAAAATAAACCACAAAAGACCCAGAAAAAAAAAAAAACTTTAGACCAATTTCCCTTATGAATATCAATACAAATAGTTAATAAAATTCTTACAAACAGAATTCAAGAACATATCAAAATGATCCACCAAGTGTTCATGTAATCTTTATCCCTGGGATGAAGGGAAGGTTCACTATATGGAAATCCATCAAAGTATTACACTATGTAAACAAACTGAAAGAAAAGAAAAACACATGATCGTCTCATTACTCAGAAAGCTTTTGACAAAATTCAACAGAATTTGAGGGTAAAAGGCATGGAAAGATCAGGAATCCAAGGATCATACCTAATCATATTAAAAGCAATATGCAGCAAACCAGTAGCCAACATCATAATAAATGGAGAAAAACGTGAAGCAATCTCATTAAAATGAGTTACTATAAAAGGCTGCTCACTCTCTACACATCTATGCAATATAGTATGCAATATCTAAGCCAGAGAAATTAAACAACAAAAGATTGTCAAAGTGATATAAATTGAAAAGGAAAAAGTCAAAATATAACTATTTGCAAATTATATGATAGTACATTTTATTGACCCCAAAAACTCCACCAGAGAACTTCTAAAACTGACAAAAATATTCAGCAAAGTAGGTAGATATAAAATTAACTCAAATCAGTAGCATTCCTCTACTCAAAGTATAAACAGGCTGAGAAAGAAATTAGAGAAGCAACACCCTTCACAACAGTCACAAAAAGGATAAAATACCTTGGTGTAACTAACCAAACAAGTGAAAAATCTATACGATAAGAACTTTAAGTCTCTGAAGAAATAAATTGAAGAAAATCTCAAAAGATGGAAATATCTCCCATGCTTGTGAATTGGCAGGATCAATAGAGTAAAAATGGTCAGCTGGTTGAAAGCCATTTAAAGATTCAATGCAATCCCCATCAAAATTCCAAATCAATTCTTCATAGAGTTAGAAATAGCAATTTGCAAGTTCATTTGGAATATCCAAAACTCAGGATATTGAGAATTATTCTCAACCATAAAAGTAATTCTTGGGGAATCATAATCCCTTACCTCAAAGTGTATTACAGAGCAACAGTAATAAAAACCCCATGGTATTGGTACGGAGGCAGGTAGGTCAGTGGAATAGAATTGAAGACCCAAAAATGAACCCACAAATCTGTGGTCACTTGATCTTTGGAAAAGGAGATAATACTATGCAGTGTTAAAAAGAGAGGATTTTAAGCCAGTGTTACTGGTTCAACTGGAGGCCAGCATGTAGAAGAATCCAAATCGATCCATTCTTATCTCCTTGTGCAAAGCTCAAGTCAAAGCAGATCTATATATGACTACCATATGAAATCAGATACACTGAAATAAAAAAGATTGTAGGGAAGAGCCTTGAACACATGGGAACAGAGGTAAAATTACATAACAGAACACTAAGGGCCGATACTCTAAGATCAAAGATTGACAAATGGGACCTCATAACATTGCAAAGCCTCTGTAAAGCAAAGCACACTGTCAATAGGACAAAATGGCAACCAACAGAATTGAGAATAGATTTTTACTAATCCCACATTGGATAGAGGGATAATATCCAATATATACAAAGAGCTCAAGTTGCTGTACTCCAGAAAAACAAATAACCCCATTAAAAATGGGGTACAGAGCTAAACAAAGAATTCTCAAATGAGGAATACCAATTGGCTGTTAAGCACCTAAAGAAATTTTCAACATCCTTAGTTGTGAGGAAAATGCAAATCAAAACAACCCAGATATTCCAACTCGCACCATTTACAATGGCTAAGATCAAAAACTCAGGTGACAGCAGATGCTGGTGAGGATGTGGGTAAAGGGGAACTCTCCTCCATTGTTGGTGGGATTGCAAGTTGGAAATTAGTCTGGCAGTTCTTCAGAATATTGGACATTGTACTATGTGAAGACTTAGCTATATCACTCCTGGGCATATACCCAAAAGATGCTTCAACATATAACAAGGACACGTGCTCCACTATGTTCATAGTAACCTTATTCATAATAGCCAGAAACAGTAAAGAACCCAGAGGTCCTTAAGCTAATAAATGGATACAGAAATCGTGGTATATTTTCACAATGGAGTACTACTCAGCTTTTAAAATCAATATATTCATAAAATTCTTAGGCAAATGAGTGGAACTAGAAAATATCCTGAGTGAGGTAACATGGTTACAAAAGAATACACATGGTAAGTATGTGTATTGTTTTCAATGTGTATTCAATGATAAGTAGATATTAGCCCAAAACCTTGGAACACCCAAGATAAAATTCACAGACCACATGAACTTCAAGAAGGAAGACCAAAGTATGGATGCTTCAGTCCTTAGAAATGGGAATAAAATACTCACATGAGGAAATATGGAGTCAAAGTTTGGGAGACTGAAAGAAAAGTCATCCAGAGATTGCCCCACCTGAGGATCCATTCCATTTATAGACAACAAACCCAGACCCTATTGCAGATGCTAAACTGTGATTGCTGAAAGGAGCCTGACATAGCTTTCTCCTGAGATGCTCTGCTAGAACCTGAAAAATACAGTGGTGGATGCTTTCAGCCAAACTTTGGACTGAGCACTATTCCCCAGTGAAGGAGTTAGAAAAATGACTGAAGGAGCTGAAGGGGTTTGCAACCCCTTAGGAACAACAATGTCAACTAACCAGACCCCCAGAACTTCTAGGTACTAAACCACCAACTAAAGAGTACATATGGAGTAACCCATGGCTCTTGCAATATATGTAGCAGTGGATGGCTTTGTAGGGCATCATTTGGAAGAGAGGCCCTTGTTCCTGTGAAGGTTTGATACTCCAGTGTAGTGGAATGCTTGGGTGAGGAGTTAGGAGTGGGTAGGTAGATGGGGGAGCACCCTCATAGAAGCAGAGGGAGGGTGATGGGATAGATGGTTTCTGGAGGGAAACCAGGAAAGGGAATACTATTTGAAATGTAAATAAATAAAAATTAAAAAGAAAGCGGGACAAATACCATTTCTTCAATCTGAAGTTAGACTATTAGTGCCTTTTGACTCTGGGATTGATAGAACTGTACGACAGTGTTCATGTTTCAAAATAGTTATATATATATATATTGATTTATATTAACACCATTATACTGAGAGAAAATAATTTTTAAAATCTAAAATCAAATAGTTTTTTAAGCTGACTGATGAAACAAGTAGCATAATAGGGATAGAAAATGACAGAAAATCTTTGCCATCTTCACATCAAAGAGAGATGTTATATCTAGAGCATAGAAAAAACTCCAAAATCAAGCATCAATTGCCACATCATTCATTATATAGGTTCAGCATTAAATAGTCCTCAAAATGGCTATAAAAAAAGTAAGTAGGAACTTGGAGAATATATTAATGGAATGTAATGGAAACCTTTGGAGGTATGTCACTTCAGCAACCATGGCTTTTATCAGAACAAATAACAATAAATGCTGAAAAGGATGTGGGTAAAGAGAAATGTGACCAGCTACACCAGTCTGGGCTATGTATCTGGAATAGTCTTACACAAAATCCTACAGTGATTCATGCACTTACAATACATACCTCTAGGAATGGATAAATTTCTCACCACTACATCACTTGTACCACATTCTCCATACACATTTTCTAAATGTCCTTTGTAATTTTTTTCTCAGAATCATATCCTCAGAATTTTTGAAATGTCTTCTAATTATAAAAAACAATCCTAATTCCTTATTTAGCCTAAATCAGAACAAATACCTTAGTACAGTCTGGTTTCTCTCTATTCCTTGGAATTTATTTTCAACTTCTTTGTATTTATCAAATTTCAGCTCACGTTGGATACTCCTTTGTATATGGAAATTCTTTCCACAATTTAGTCCTATTACAGCTTGGTCTTTTATTTCCCTGTATAAACAGCACCTCAAGAAAAAGTCTAGGAAACCTATCCTGATATCAACTCCAATCTACCATGCCACCTTTTACCTTCCTAATAGACATTAGTAACTAAAATTAGTTTATGTATTTATATTTTTTTACTTGCTTTTGTCTGTTTTACTTTAGGTATAATTTTACTAAAATAAAAACATCTTTTTTTTATTTTTATGGTGAAGACTAAGCTAACTTTCAAAAAATATTTGTTGTTTGAGCACATAAAACTCAATGTCTCATAGTATGAAAACAAAAATGTAGATAAATTATATACTCCTGATTATGAATGCTATTGACAATACTTTTGTATGCTTATTTATTATATTTTATATATTTTGTGATGACTTTTTAATATATTGGTCTTTTGTCAGATTATATTGTTTTATTTATGTTACTAAATAAAAAAATAAAAAGTTTCTCTGCACCCTAGACACACAGATATTGTCAGAAAATGTGTTGCAAATATTGTTGCTTTGTAGGTAACATTATAAAAAAAATCTCTTAGAAGTGCTTTGAACTAAAGATCTTGTTATTTTTTAAAGATCAACTTATCATTTTGATTCTTTTATATGTTATGCTTTTAATGTTTGCCTATCACAAAATTACAATTATTTTATCCTTTTGTTTTTCCACAAACTTTATGTTTATATCATTGATCTGTTTAGAATATTGGAGGTGATGGATTGATTCAGTTTTTTTTTTTCTGATTCATTTCTGTGTAAATGAGTCTTTTTTTTCTGGACCTATCTATTGAAATGATGATCCATTCACTTTTGTTTTCACATTTCGTGGGCAATCATGGTGCATGCCTTTAATCCCAGCACTCGGGAGGCAGAGGCAGGCAGATTTCTGAGTTCAAGGCCAGCCTGATCTACAGGCTGTTTCAGGAGAGCCAGGACTATTCAGAGAAACTGTCTTGAAGAAACAAAAACAAAAACAAAACAAAACAAAAAAAGAATTGTTTTCACATCTCTATCACAATTCAGCCGTTTGTAGGCACACTGTTTTTAGGCTCTCTATTTATGTTGATTTGATTCTTCTTTGCAATTTTTTTGTCAGCATCTTGATGATAATAGTTTTATAGTAAGTGAAAATTGGATTATGATGCCATTCTAGTTCATTGCTTTTCTACATAAATTTTAGAGTCAACTTGTAATATCAATAACATAGCCTGTTAAGACTTAACTTGCATTTACATTGATTGAGTAAGTCAAGAATGGAACATTTACTCTGTAATGAACCAGAAAACAAAAATTTTAGAATTTCTGGTATGCATCTTCTCTTTCACTATCATTTTCTTTTAACTTATTTTAAAGGGGAAAACCATAAAATTATAATTATTAATTTACAAGCCATAGAAAAGAGACTGCTAGCCAGGTGGTGGTGGCACATGCCTGTAATCCCAGCACTCTGGGAGGCAGAGGCAGGCAGATTTCTGAGTTCGAGACCAGCCTGGTCTACAGAGTGAGTTCCAGGACATCCAGGGCTATACAGAGAAACCCTGTCTCCAAAAAACAAAACAAAACAAAACAAAAAAAACAAAAACAAAACAAAACAAAAAAAAAGAAACAAAAGAAAAGAGACTGCTACACCTGGCCTCTCTTCTTTATACAATGTGATCCTCTCCATGTTTAGCATACAGGATTAAAGTTTTATTGATGTATTTAATCTATACACATTTCAATTTACAGCATATATATCTTCCTCATCATTATTATTTATTGTAGTGAAAACATATGGACTTTTTTCTTCTGAATCTTTTAGGATATTGAGTTGTTAAATCTGTTACTACTATAGAGTGTTTTTCCTTCTTTTGAACTTTTGTTGATTATCATATCCTTAAAGTTCATTATAGTTTGAGTTATAAGTGTCCTTGAATATATTTTCTTGCAATTCTTCCTATGTGTTTTGTATAATTAATATCTTCATTTATTTTCTTTTCCATTTGGATTTCAAATTTCAGATTGTTGCTTTGGGCAAACATGTAGAAATAAATTATAGGGTTTTTTTTTCAATGAATTTCTTTCTCACAATATTTAAGAATCCAATATATTTAGGATGTTTCTTAATCTATTATTATCATATACCATAATATTTTAGTAGAATATTGATAGCACATTGATTGTTAATATGCAGCTCTGTCATCTCTTTGTATCTTATTGTGCTGATAGGACTTCCATTAGTTTGAAGAGTAGTGGTAAAGGACTTTCTGTATTAGTGAGAATGTTAACAGTCACTGTTCCAATATTCACAGTTGTATTACCTTTTTCCCATTGTATTTCTTTTGGACAAAAGAAAATTAATTCATATCTAATCGTATACTGATAGTATGTTTTCTTTTAAAAATACAGTTTAAAATGAGTTTAACTAAAATTTAGTTCTATCATTTTCTGCATCTCTTTTCTCACTTCAATCCTTCCCATGATTCCCCTAGTGTCAACTTAATAGTCTATTTTCTTTGTTCATTACTGTTATTACACACAGGAATGTATATGTGGGTGTATGCATATGCACAAATATATAAACAACATACCGAGTCTGTTTCTGTTATTTATATGCATATTTCAATGTTGATCTTACTGTGTTTAATAACCAATATGGAGGCTCATCCCAAGAGACATTAATTCTCTCAGTTTCATCTGTCATTCATTGATGATCTTAATAGGAATTGATTTTGCATTGGTTTTCACTTTTAATTTTTCATTTACTAATGTGAGCACAATATTCCTTACTTTTTATCTGTTAATATGCATCTTACTCTCTCTTACTTTTAAAATGAGGCCTGTATGCCTATAGTAATTCTTACGTGGATCCAATGTAGGACAGGAATTAACATCTTTGTATATGGATTGAACAATGCAAATGTATTGGAAAGTGTGATATTAAGTTTTCTACCATGTTAACATTTTACTAGTGTATGGCATTGAGGAATATTTATTTTTGCACCTATGTATATATCTTATCTATCAACTTATCTATTATCTATGTCTATGTAT
This sequence comes from Apodemus sylvaticus, assembly GCF_947179515.1. Classification (NCBI taxonomy): domain Eukaryota; kingdom Metazoa; phylum Chordata; class Mammalia; order Rodentia; family Muridae; genus Apodemus; species Apodemus sylvaticus. Next base: position 20,800,750 of record NC_067483.1, on the reverse strand, counting down.
GTATGTATGTATATATGTATATATATGTATATATCTATGGATATATTCATTTATGATTATACATATGAACAAATAATATATTGTGAAATTTACTGATATAATTAAAAATATTTTGAGACAGAATATTCTGAGATATCTAATATTATTTATGTCTTCTCCAACCAAAATACTAATTTTACTTGAGTAAATTTGAAACAAGAAAAGCATATTCTGTATTTGTATGTTTATTTACTTTGCAAGGAACCATGAGGCTAAACAGCAACATTGGTAGTAAACCATACTGTTGTAATATCACAAATTCTTTTTTCATTGGGCATAATAGAAATCTTGTTGAAGTACTCCATCCATTTTGTGTGAGGTTTCATATCACCACACTAATTGTGCCTATGTTCTCTTCCTCATCAACATTTCACTTCAATAATTCAATGGAAAATGATACTATATAACTTTTAAAATTGGTTTTTAGAATGTATTCATTTAGTAGCAGTCATGTGAGGGGCTGCACATAACAGTGTATGTGAGGTGATCTCAGTGAATAAGCAAATGAATCAATTTGATCTGAATTTTAATGATGTGATTCCCAAGAATTGAAATCAGGTCAGCAGCACGGATCCACTTTAACAACCTTATGATAATGTTTTAAACATATTTTAAATGTGAATTTAAGGATTTCAGGACAAGGAAAGAAGCCATCTCTCTGTATTGTCATAAAAGAGCAATGTTTCTATCTATTTGTATTATAAATGACTGATACCACTGTGTTCCAGACAAAAATATCTAGTTTGGGGTAATGTAGGCAGGAAAAATCAACATTCACTCTATTATAATTGAAAATAAAAAGAGAAGTGCTTAGTTCTGTCAACCAAACAGAAGCTAGGATCCTCTGGAAGAAGAAAAACTCAATTAAGAAAATATATCAAAAATATTGATTTTTAGCCAGACCTTTGATTTATGTTTTAGATTTGAGAGTGATAGGGAAAAAGTAGTCCACTCTGGGTGTTACCCTTAGCCATGTAGTACTGAGTCATATAGATATCAAGCTGAATAGGCCATGGAGAATAGGCCAATGAACAGCATGCCTCCATAGCCTTGGGGTCAGTTTCTGTCTTACCTTTATTTAAAAGAACAACAACAACAACAACAACAACAACATTAACGGGGTATGTAAACCAAATAAACTGTTGTCACCATTGTTTCATATGTGGTATTCAATTCCACACACCCCCACTTAGCAATTGTTTACTTCAAAATCTCAAATAAACTGTGTTCAATAAATTACCATGTTATTATGTTACCATAAAAACTGTGATCTACTATAGACATTAAGCTGTATTTTTTCCACATTTTTTTTCTCTCAAATACTGTGATTCTATGTCTTTCTCTGTACAGAGAACACTTTTAGTTATACCTTAAACTCATACCCATTTTCTTATTAAAAAATAAAGAGCAGAAAAGAGCCAGTTATTGCAATTCATCTTTAAGAAGTACATGTCAAGAGCATGCAAACCTATCAGAATAGTAGAAAGTGTAATTTGAGAAACATATTTTAAACCCTGACTTTTATTCTAAAGAGATTACAAGACTTCCCAAACATCTGCTGCACAAACAGCCAAGGCTGGCCAGTGTTCACAGAAGTCCTCTCACTGCCAAATGTGGGAGGAATTCTGGCTCCCAAATGGAGTGGATTGCAAGGAGGCGAACTACACTGGGTTCAGGAAATGACAGCAACCTGAGAAGGAAATGGTGCCAAGATTTCTCTGAATTGCATACACATGTCCATTTGCTCTGTAACTGCCACATGGTGAATCCATTTTGGAATAGAAGCTACAACATAAGAGATGCTTAAAAATGACAATTTATATCAATGGAAAATAAAATTAGCTACAGATGGTGAACACCCGCACATCTTCTACTACCTGCAGTTACAATGGTGGTAATTTATAAGTGAATTATATTACTTGGCTGCAATCACAGACCATAGTTAGGGAATTTCTGTGTTTCTGCTTCTGCTTCATATTTAATGCCTCACATGATTCCTAGAGTTAATTGTCCATCATTACACTGAAAAAATGTAATGTTGCAGAATAAGACTTAAGAGACAATGGGAAGAGGAGATGTTCATTGGAAATATTATAACCAATTTGAGTTTTAAAGGCTTATAATGAGGACCAGAAGAGTAATACTTTTATTTTATAAAACAGCATAATTGATAGCTTCATTTTGTAAATGGTTAGATATGCAATGCCTTCTGAAGTTCAACAAATTTATGGTATATTAAGTCAGGGCCCTTACAGAAGAGTCACCATGGAAATTGGAACATTTCATTTACTTTATGTCATGTTTTGATGAAAATAAATTTAAATTATGAAATCAATTAAACATCTAAAAACTATAAAATAAACATTTAGGAAAGGCTCCTATATTAGAAACACATATATGCCTGACTTGTTAAATTTGTAACAATCTTAACAAGTATTGTTAATATATATTGTATATGTATATTTATTTAGAACCTAAATCATTTGATTATAAATTTTGAAAGTTTAAATATGTAAGGAAACAGTATTTTCCCACATGATGAGATGGTATTTTCTCAACATGTTTTATTGTTTATATGTTCTTTTTAACTGGTGGACTGCAACTCCCTTTGGATGTTTAATTCTTTCTTTTTCATTTATTTTTATCTATTTTACTTTACTATCATATAGTTTCAAAAAGTTGCTTCAAATAAATTTATTATCTTGACATATGTTTCTTCACCAGAATCATCTGCACCACCAAGTATTTGACATGATGTAGTACTTTTATAATTTCTTGCTCAACTGCATTTAAATTAAAAAAAATTGGGAGAGAAATATCATTGTGATATAAAATTTCCAAATATTGTTCTTCATCAAAATATGTATAGGCATTATATACATCCTTTCATCCTCTCTTTCTCCTCATTAAAAAGAAGGTCACCCATGGATATCAACCCACCTTGACAAATCAAGTTCCAGTCAGAGTATCTTCTCTAATTGTGTCTAGGCAAGGGAGCCCAGTTAGGTGATGTCAAGAAGTGCCCCCCTTGCTTCCACATCCTCACCAGCATTTGTTTTTTCTTGAGTTTCTTTTTTTAAACTTAGCCTTTTTCACCAGTATAAGATTAAATTTCATAGTTGTTTGGATTTGCCTTTCTCTAATGAGTAAGAGTATTTAACTTTTCTTCAATTGTTACTCAGCGATTTAAGATTTCTCTGTTAGGAATTATGTGTTTAGAATTGCTGCCCATTTTTTAATTTGATTATTTGGGTTATTAATGTCTAGTCTCTTGAATAATTTTATATATATTATGGATACTATTCATTTGTCAAATGTATGGTTGGTAAAGACCTTTCCCATTCTGTAGACTGTTATTTTATCCTGTTGATGGGATATGCTGCCTTACAGAAGTTTTTCAGTTTCATGAAATCCAATTTACTAATTGTTAATCTTAGTGCCTGGGCTGTTGGTGTTCTGTTCAGGGAATTATCTACTATGCCAAGGTTATTCCCCACTTTCCTGAGTCTCAGATTTAGTGTTTGAAGTTTGTGGGGCAAAGGACCATACCAGAAAAAAATGGTATGACTGAGTAGATTCAGAACGCAAAGACACTTAGACTTGAGCATGGTAATCATTTTGCCTACTTCTGGCCAGGTCTATGTCATATGACCACAGAATCTCTATAGAGAAGACCTTGACAATCAGTCATGCAGGAGCAGCATCCTGAAGCCCCTCCATATGCAGATGAAGGATAACTAATATCTCACATGAAGCCAATAGAAGGAATCTGCTTTTGAATCCCAAAATATACGTAAGATCCTGTCCACAGTGAATAAAAGTGTGAGAATTGTTCACCAAATATCATCTTGGAGTGCGTGTGATATAAGAGCTGTGGCACTTTGGGGAAAATTGTTCTCTCCCAAATATTTAGCATCTAGGAGCTGCTTCAATATGCAGCAGCCGCTTCCCCACCTTGGCTCCTAGCCACCTGCTAGCCAGCTAGTCCTCCCCAAAACTGAGTAGCCCTACCACACTGTACTGGCTCTGAAGCAACTGCAGCAGCTGCTGAAGAGACCTAGCAGCTTGTCCAGATCTGACCCCTGCCTCTCTACTCAGGCTTCCAGGTAACATCTCACCCTCCAGAACCACAACAGCCACCTCGCAGCAGACTCCCTTGTTTTGCTTCAAAGAGCACAACTTCTTGGCAGCTCTAGCTGTGTCAGAGCCCTACAGATCTTTCTCAATAGAATCCAGTACACAGAATAACATGGGTTAGGTCTTTGATCCACTTGGACTTGAGTGTTGTGCATGGTGACAACTTTGGATCTATTCGCATTCTTCTATAGGCAGACATGCAGTTAGACTAGCATTATTTTTAGAATATGCTCTCTCTCTCACTGTCTCTCTGTATACCCTCCACATCTGTGTCCATTGTAGAGTTTTGGGTTTTTTTTTTTTTGTTTTCTGTTTTTTTTTTTCTTTTTTTTTTTTTGGCAAAAATCTAGTTTCTAAAGGTGTTTGGATTTACCTATTTACTTCTGGAGCTTCCATTTGATTCCATTCATCAATCTGTCTGTTTGTATGCCAATACCACACAGGTTTTATTACTATTGTTATGCAGTACAGCTTGAAATCAAGGTTGATAATACCTCCAGAAGTTCTTTTATTGGATAGAATTGCTTTAGCTAGACTGAGTTTTATACTTTTCTATAGGAAGTTGAAAATTGCTCTTTCAATGTATATAAATGGTTGTATTGGAATTTTTTATGAGATTTGGAATTGAATCTGTAGATAACATTTGATATGATGGCAATGTTTATTATGGCAGTCCAACCAAACTATAATTGTTGGAGATATTTCCATTTTATGATATATTCAGAAATTTCTTTTTTCAGAGACTTGAATTTCTTCTCATATAGTTCTTGCTTGGTTAGAGTTACCACAAGAATCTTATATTGTTTGTCACTATTGTGAAGGGTATTGTTTCCTAATTACTTTCTCAGTCATTTATAATTTGTATAGAGGACTAATGACATTTTTTAAACAAATAATTTTTTGTCCAGCCACTGTGTTGAAGTTGCTTATAAGTTGTTGAAGTTTTCTGATAGAATTTGGGGATCACTTATGTATACTCTCATATCACATGTGTATAAAGTTCCTTATTTAATTTTATCTCCTCTGGTTTTTTATTCTCTAGCTAGAAATCCAAGTAGTATAAGTACTATATTGAATAGATATGGGGAGAGTGTGAAGCCTGCTCTTATGCCTGATTTTCCTCAAATTACTTTGTGTTTATCTCCATTTAATTTGATGTCATTAATCATCTTGCTTTTCATTGCCTTTATTGTGATTAGATATCCACCTTGTATCTCTTATCTCTTTAAGATTTTTTTTTTATCATAAAAGAGTGTTGGAGTTTTTTCCCAAAGACTTTTCAGCATCTATGAGATGATAAGGTAGTGATTTTTATTCTTTCAGTTTGTTTGCATAGTAGATTGTATTGATGGATTTTATGTTGAAGCATCCCTACATCTCTGGTATAAAGCCTAATTTATGTGAATGATGTTTTTTAATGTGTTTTTATATTCACTTAAGGAGTATTTTATTAAGTATTTTAACAGCACTGTTCTTAAGAGAGATTGCTCTGCAATTCCCTTGAGTCTTTGTGATGTTTAGGTATCAGGGTGAAAATGTTCCTTCGATTTCTTTTTTATGGAATAACTTAAAGAAGATTGCTATTATGTCTTTTTAGAAAGTCTGGTAGAATTCTTCACTAAAGCCATCTGGCCCTGTTTTGATTGTTGTGTTTTGTTTTGTTTGTTTTGGATTTTTTCTGGAGTTCATTGCTTATTTGTTTGTTTTTTGTTTTGTTTGAGAGACATCAAATACTGCTTTTACTTCTTTAGGCATAGTACTATTTATAGTGTTTATCTTACTTTCTTCTGATTTTTATATGCAATACGATGAACAATATAGTCCATTTTCTTTAGACTTTCTAATTTTGTGAGGGTACAGGGTTTTTGAAATAAAACTTAGTGATTCTTTGGATTTCTTTGCTATCTTGTGTTATGTCACCATTTCTGATTTTGATCATTTTGATATCTATCTGTCTTTCAGTTAGTTTGGCTAAGAATTTCTCTGTCTTATTGATATTTCCCCCAAAACAACTCTTGGTTTCCTTGAATCATTGCCTTGTTCTCTTTAGTCACAATTTATTATTTTCAGCCAAGAATTCATTTCGACCCATCTAATTTTCTTGGGTTTTTCTCTTCTTTTGTGTTTTAAATCTTTCTGCTTTGCCATCATTAGTATGAGATTTCACTAAGTTCTTAATGATAGCATTTACTATCAACATTTCTCCCAGCACTGCTTTCATTGTATCATTTCATTATATCACATTAATTTGAGCAGTTCTTCATTAATTTAATTAATTTGGAAGTCTCTAATTTTGTTCTTTATATCTTCCTAGACCCATTGGTCATTGAATAGTAAGTTGTTCAGTTGCCCTAAGTTTGTAGACTTTGTTGTTTATATTGGTGTTGAAGCCGAGCTATTTTCCATGCTATTCTGATAAAATTCATGGGACTATTTCAATCTTCTTATATCTATTGAAACTTGCTTTGTGACTGAATATATGATCAATCTTTGATAATGTTCTGTGAATTGATGAGAAGAAGGCCTATTCATTTGTGTTTGTGTGAAATGGTCTTAATATAATTCCTGTGTTCATTTCATTCATAGATTCTGTTTGATTACTTCATAGTTTAGTTTCTATCTGGATGCTTTGCTTATTGGTGAGAATGGGATTGGGAAGTCTCCCTCTACTAATGTGTGGGTTTCAATGTGTGATTTAAGGTTTAGCAATGTTTCTTTTATGAATATGGGAATGCTTGCATTAAATGGCCAGAACTGAGAGAAGAACTTGCAGAATTTTGTCCTCTGGTAAGTATGACATACCCCTCTCCATCCCTTTTGAATAATTTTGATGGAACCTCTATTTTATTAGATATTAGAATGGGTACTGATGTTTACATCTTGGGCCCACTTTATTAGAGATAATTTATTTCTAGCCTATACTCTGTTGTTGAGGCATACTTCAGCAAGCTCATATATACTTCAACACATTTCTAATATACAAGAGAATGATATGTAAAGTTTTTGCATCAATTTTGTTAGCCTGTCTTTTTATTGAGAGTAAAGACCAGTGGTATTGAGAAATATTGGTGATCAATGATTGTTAAATTTTTGATGATGATGTGGTGGTATGTATGTGTGCTTCAGTTATTTTGGTTTTCTCTTGTTTATTGAGCATAGTGAACCTCCTTTGGTTGGAGTTTTCCTTCTAATATCCTGTAATCCCATGACATGAAGAGATATTTTTGACCAATGATTGTTAATTAAGTTTGTTTTGATGGTGGAGGTGGTGATGGTAGTGGTAGTGGTGGTGGTATGTTCGTGTGTGTCTGTGTGTATGTGTACTTCCCTTCTTTTTGATCTTATGGTGTGGAACTATTTGTTTCTTGTATTTTCTTGGGTATGGTTAACATCCATGAGTTGATGTTTTACTTTAAGTATCTTCTGTGGGGCTAAATTTATGGATAGATTTAGTTTAAATTTGGTTTTCTGATGAAATATCTTTTATTCCCATTTTTGATGTTTGGTGGGTATAATAACCTGGGTTGGCATCTGTGCTCTCTTATAGATTACAAGACATCTGCCCAGCACAATCTCTGTTGAGAAGTTAGGTATAACTCTTAAAAGTCTCTCTTTATATGTTGCATGGCCTTTCCCCCTTGCACTTTTTAATATTCTTCCTTTGTTCAGTTTCAGTGTATTTGATCATATATGGTGGGATGATTTTCTTTTCTCGTCAAATCCAATTGGTATTCTGTAACATTCTTGTTTATAGGCAACTCTTTCTTTATGGTTTTGTTGAAAATGTTTTCTGGCTTTGTGCACTGATCCTACCAGGGGTGTACTGCTCTGCAGTGAGTGATTTGACTTATTGTTTGGAGGTCAGGCCCCAGCCATCTACTCTCCAGTGACTGGGCAGGCAGTTACAGCTAGGAGCCAGGGATTAGGAGCAGAAAAACAGCTGGTTCAATCTGACCTACATCTGTACCCAGGAGCTGGGCAGCTCCATGGTCCTCTGTGCACCAATCCTGCCAGTGGAGAACCCCTCTGCAGGGAATGATTTGATTTCCACCTTTGGATGTTAGGCCACCATGATCTTCTCTCAGGCTACTGAACAGTCAGGTTCAGCCAGGAATGCGGGGAACACAGAAGTGGCAGAGCAGCTGGGACAGAGTCAGTTAGGGATAAACCTGCACCCAGAAGCTGGGTAGTACCAAAGCACACTGTGTCAGGGGAGAGCCAGTCACCAAGGGGTGCTAAGACAGGCTTGCAGGCTCACAGGAGGGACAAACACCCAGCAGAGACACCAGAGATAACCAGATAGTGAAAGGCAAATGTAGGAACATTATTAACAGAAATCAAGGCAACATGGTACCACCTGAGCCCAATTTTCCAAAAACAGCAAGTCCTGGATACCCGCAACACACTAGAAAAGCAAGATTTGGATTTAAAATCACAGCTCATGATGTTGATAGATGGCTTCAAGAAGGACATAAATAACTCACTTAAAGAAATAGAGGAGAACACAGGTAAACAGGGAGAAGCCCTTAAAGAACTACAGGAAAGCACAACAAAATGGGTAAAAGAATTGAACAAAACCATCCAGGATCTAAAAATGAAGGTAGAAACAATAAAGATATCATAAAGGGAAACAACTCTGAACATGGAAAACCTAGGAAAGAGCCGGAGGCCTCTGATAGGAGCCTTCCGGTCACCACCTCTGGATCTAGAGCAGTCTGGGCCATGCACCCCATCCCCAAGCAGTGCAGAGGGCCAGCAGTGCATCTGGAGGCTGGCCACAGGGAGGCAGCTTGCTCAGGTGAGTCCATCTGACCCAGCAAAGCAGAGGATCCATCCAGAGGCCTCTGGCGGGAGCCTTCCCGTCTCCACTTCTGGATCTGTAGCAGCCTTGGCCACGCGCCCCATCCACAAGCAATGCAGAGGGCTAGTAGTGCATCTGGAGGCTGACTGCAGGGAGGCATCTTGCACAAGTGAGTCCTGCATTGATAACAGGACCAACTAACACCAGTGAGATCTAG